>NW_007260749.1:4043-7434 GCF_000164805.1 Carlito syrichta
TCAAATGGAGATGCCAAATACCATACTTTCATATGAACTTCCTGTCTAAAGGCCGTCTTCTCTGTTCTAAGTGCCAAGAACCTTGCCTCTCCCCTTCCTCTATTCAGGCTCTCCCCGTCCGAGTCCCACTCCTTCAGAACTCTCCTGCCTGTTTGCTGGTCATCCTTCTTATCAGAGATCAAGACCACATTAAAACGTGGCCCACTGACCAGGCACAGGGTCTCAAGCCTATAATCCCAGCACGTTGGGAGGTCAAGGCAAGAGGATTGCCTGAGCTCAGAGGATTGAGACCAGCTTGGGCAGCTTGGTGAGACCTCATCTCTACAACAAATTGAAAGAAAAAGGCCAGGTGTGGTAGTGCATGCCTGTAGTTCAAGCTACTTGGAAGTCTGAGAGAGAAGGATGGCCTGAGCCCAGCAGGTTGAGACTACGATGGCTGTAAGTATTGCACCCCAGCCTGGGTGACAGAGTGAGACTCTGACTCAAAAACAACAGTATGGCCCACCTGGGCATTGTTGAGACCACAAATATTAACAGAGACTATAACTGACATGAGGATATGGGGATAGGACCTTTGTCAAATCTTCTTTCATAAAATTACTGAATAAAATGTGTATGCATACTCTCATATATTAGAAATAGTATTAACATATGCTAATACTTTTTTCTAAATCCTCCTGCTTCATGGAGAGTGGTGTCCTGCTTCATGGAGAGTGGTGCCCTAGGACCACCTCCCAAACTGCACTCAGGGCACCTTGTCTGCTTCTTTTCCTCACAAGCTCTCTGTCCCACATATTGTTCCCAGTACATGCAGAGCAGTCACACACAGATCAAATCTGCCACCCTTCCCCAGAATCTCAGGAAATTGCAATGCTGATTACCCTTTGCCAGCAGGCTTCAGAATCAGTCTAGTTAATGAGAGTCACTGCTGTGAGATTGGAATATGGGAACAAGAAAGAGTCTCAAGTGTTTCTCCCCTTTGCTCTATTCCACAGGTTGACTTTTCAGCTCTGGCTGACCTTCCTTCAAGCTGTGGCTCTCACTGGGTGAACCTGGGTTTTAGTAACACCACTTCCTCACTTTGTCCCTCCAACTATGCAATGTGCAGGAAAATAGGAAGATAACAATCAGAAATATAGATTTTACTCTATTCACATGGAGCTTACAATCTACAAGATGAATTTAATTATTTTTAAAAATAAAAAGCACAGTCAATATGCAATTTAAAAAGTGACCTTTGGTCATACAGTCATTTGGCATTCAAAAACGTAATTTTTCTTTTCTCAATGGTAGCTGGGAAGTCCAGTGTCCACCCTAAGTTATTTACAAAATCTTGATGGATTTGTTCTCTGGTTTCTTCTGTATCCACATTTTGAAATGAAATCTATTACTCTTTAGATATCTCACATATCTAAAGACACAGACTATCTTCTTACCTTTGTTTTACCCAAGATCGGAAGCCATGTTTTTATGCTGGTACCACTATACTTCACTTGTAACTAGTTGAATAACATATCGCTTTTCTGGTTATTCTTTTTGTCTCACTTTCCTACTTCTCCTCTAGTGCTTCCCGGGATCCTCTCCTAAATAAACCCTGTGAACTTAAAATCTTGTCTTGGTGCTATTTCTGAGTGACACAAATGAAAATAAAGTTCATCTGACACCTGTTTAAGTTGATAGGTGCATCTTCCTATGATGATCTCATATCAGAAAGAAAATTACAGTATACAGAAAACTCTCTTGAAATTAATGCCATTTACATGCAGTTTTCAGAACTCTTCAACTTCAATCCTTTGATAATTCTCAAGACTTACTGTGTACATGGCAGTCACCATCTCACATTGGAAAGTGGGGTGTGTACCTTCCACTGTTTTCTTCAGCCTGAAAGAATCCTCATATAACATCCTATTACAAGCATCAAGTATAAAATAACAAATTGCCACACACATAGGAAAGGATTTGGAAATAAAACATTATGAATACTTTTGAAACTACCTGGGTGTCCTTCTCAAATTTATTCTCCCTTTATTTCCTTTGATGTAACCACTACCCAGAATTTTGTTTTAATCATCTTCAGAGCCTCTTTTAATTAGGAGTTTGTGATACTACTTTGGCATGAAAGTATCCATGGTACCATGTGAGATTACTCTTAAAGGAGACATTGCACATTAGACTTAGTTATCAGATGTAATGGATGCTAATATTTTATTAAAAGACAGTCTGCTTCTGTTCCAGTATGCCATTGAACCACAGCTAAAGTAAAAAGTAAGAAAGAAAAAAATTCAGACATGTTTGTGGGGAGCATAACTTTCTTTTCTTTTCTTTTGATTCTACTGGAAGAACTTATTTTAGAAAAAGCAGAGGGGCAAAATGGATAGTATAGTGATTGTCCTTGCAAAGCAAAATGGAAGTTCTCTGGGCAATGAGATTGATGCATCATTTAATATATATAGTAAAAAGAAAAGTCTTGATATTCCTCTTCTGACAGGGCACAAGATAACATCCACATATCAGATTAATTTTCTAAGCCCAGATATTTAATACAGGTGAATTTAGCACACAAAAAAACAATCTACTTCATTACATTTTACATTATTTGGTCAAATTAATCACTTACTGATAGGAATACTAAAAAACTAGAAAACTTTTTTAAAATGTTGCTACCAAATCTGTCATGTATTTACTTTAACTTAGATAAGGTCCAGAATCTACTTTTGCATTGCTTCGTTGCAAATAATTTGTGGCTCATAATCAATGTTGACTTAAAATGTGGCAAGGTGCTTGTTTTGTCAAATGCAAAGATTTATTTCAATACAAAGCAAATGTCTTGTTTCTTTAACTACAGATTTTTATAATGCTAACTTATGTGCATTGCTTTACAGGGGTGCATATTTGCTGGCAGCATATTTGATATGAGAAAATAACTAAAAACAAATTATCTACAGAAACACTACAGACTAGAAGAAACTTGAGTCCAATTTTGAAAGTTTTCAAAGATAAGTAATTTCAAACAAGAATTCCCTAGAGAGTTAAGCCACATCAGCAAAGGAGAATTAAAATCCTTCCTAGACACTCAATCCCTAAGAGTTTATGCCACCTCCATATCAGCTCTACAAGAAACACTTAAGAAAGTGTTAAACTCAGAAGAAAGAAAAAAAGGAATGATGATGTCCTTCCCAAGAATGCAGGGCAAAGATAGAAAACACACATAAATCAACCCAAAATTGAAATAAAGTCAACAAACAAGCAACAACAAAAAGCTCTATATGAACTTAATAACAGGGATAACCTCTCAAATCTCAATAATTAGCATGAATGTGAATGGTTGAATGCACATCCCTGAAAGGTATAGAATGGCAAACTAGACAAAAAATTATGAGGCAACAATAAG
>NW_007260750.1:0-8791 GCF_000164805.1 Carlito syrichta
CCTGGGCTCCACCATGCACAACTTCAGTGTTTGCACTCTGGGTATAGATGAGGTCTTGCTACATGGCCCCAGATGGTCTCGAATACTAGGATTCCAGGGGTCCCCTGCCTAGGCCTCCCAAAGTCACGGCCCAATTGTCTGCTATCCACCATCTTTTGGGAACCCTCCTCCCAAAGTTGCAGCCTTATTTCCAAATAATCTCTGTCTGTTCATGATGATCTCCAGCTCAATGCACAAATGGATGCTCTATTTTTTTTCCTTTTTTTCTTTGAGTCAGTGTCTCACTCCGTCCAGGTTTTAGGGTGGTGGCTCCCTCCCAGACACAACAGCCTTGGCCACTGGGCTCCAGTGAGCCTTTCCCCAGCCTTCCAAGGAGCCAGAATGACAGGCGTGTGCCACCACACATGGGTCATTTGAGATGGAGGGTAGAGATGAGTGCTCGCCCAGTTGCCTGTGGAGGTCTTGGTCTGCTGGCTTGGGCTGGCCATTGATCTCAGTATCCCAAAGAACTGGGATGATGAGGCTGAGCCCCCAAGCATGGCTTCGATCCTTTGTTGAAAACAAACCAGAAAGTCTGGTGCTGTGTTCCGCACATGGAATCCCACTGCCCTATGAGTCCGAGGTTGGAGGATGGCTGGACACCAGGAGCCTATGTCCAGCTCGAGCCATGCAGGGAGACTGTGTCTCTGCACCCATCCAAACTATGTGTCTGGGGTCAAGGTGCCCATCATCCTGGCACCACCACCACCTCTACCACCACAGGCTAGGCTCAGGAGCTCGGCCTGGCATGCTGGCCTTTCAGAGGCCCAGGAGAGTGGATAGTCTGAACCTGCAGGTTCAACAATAGCCAGGGACATGTGGCAAGACATCATCTCAGCCATCAAAAATAAATCCAAAGATTAGCCGGGCATGGTGGCGCAGGCCTGTGGTTCCAGCTACTCGGTGGGCCGAGGCAGGAAGATCACCTAAGCTGGGCAGGTGGAGTCCAAGGTGGCCATGGGCATGCCCCTGATCTCCGGCCTGGGTGACAGAGGGGTTTTGACTCTAAATAATAATCAGTACCACCATCACTGAAAGTGGGGTCAACCATTGGGGGAGAGCTGGAGCTGTAACCTGCCAAGCTTTTGGGACCCTCATATGTGGGGGGGAGTACTGAGGGAAGAATGTTTGCAGGAGAATGGATTTTTTTGTTGACTTAGATTTTCTCTTTCTTTCTTCCTTTTCCCCCTTTCTCTTTTGTGTCCTCACTAGGTAGCCCTGGCAGCTCTCAAACCACCCAACTCAGGCCTCCCTCTTGGCTCCGACCTCCCAAACTGCTATGATCATAGACTTTCAATTTGGTCGACATCCTATTCTTCCTGTCTGGTATTGAACTCTGGGCCTGCAGCGATCCTCCTGCCGAAGCCTGCCCTCACCCAAGGTTTTCTGGGTTTGGCTTGGGGTCGAGGTGGGGGCTTGCTATGGTGTCAAGCCTGGTCTCAGCAACTGGGCTCTGGCCATCTTCCCATCTCAGCCACCCAGAGTGCTGAAGAGACAGGCGTGAGTTGTCCGGTTGGCCCCCCATGAAGGTTTGACTGTCACACCCTTTCTTTCCCAGAGGCGACCCCTGGATTAACAAGCAGGACCAGTCTGGGGATTGAGGCAGGCAGAGTGGTGGGTGCCCCATGAAGACACAGCACTGCACCAGGCCCTGTCCTGGGGTAGGATCGGTGGTTGAATCCAGCGGCCTTCTCCAGGATGCTGGGTCATCTGAAGGGAGTGGGTCCTATGGTGAATTCTTGAGAGAGGTGTGAAGGCCGGGCATGGGGGCTCACACATGTCGCCCTGGTGCTTGGGAGGGTGAGGCGAGAGGATGACCTTATCACCCAGGTTCGAGACCAGCCTGAGCACCTTGGCGAGGCCCCATCTCTACAAGAAGCCAAAAAATAAGCCGATCATGGTGGTGTATGCTTGTTGTTTCGGTCACTCGTGATGCAGCAATGGGAGGATTGCTGGAGCCCAGCTGGTGGAGGTCCCATGGACTGACAGAGGTCCCCTGCACTCTGGCCTGGGTGACAGAGCAGGACAATGACTCAGAATAATAATACCAACCACCACCACCACAACCACAGGCTGAGTTCAGGGGCTCAGACTGGCATCCTGGCACTTAGGAGGCCGAGGTGGGTGGACGGCCTGAGCCTGCAGGGTAGAGGCCAGCACAGGACACTGGGTGAGACCATATCTCGGCCATCAAAAATAAATCCAAAGGGCGTGGTGTAGCAGGGAGTGGTGTATCTGGCCTGTGGTTCAAGCCACATGAGGTGCTGAGGCTGGAGGATCACCTGAGCCTGGCAGGTGGAGTCTGCAGTGCTCGTGAATGTGCCCTTGTGCTCTGGCCTGGGCAACAGAGCGAAATTCTGACTCTAAATAATAATAATCACTTCCACCACCACCACCACCACCCCTGCCACCCAGCATGAGGAGTCAATCTCAGGGATGGGATTGGAAAAGTCACTTTACTGTCTGCCATTTGCGGGAGGTTTCTAAGGTGACCACCAGGCATATCTGTCCTGCACTTTCAGCTATGCGTCCCAGAAGGCCTGCCTCCAGCCTCCACACTCATGCCCCATGCAAAGACACGTGTGAGCTCACAGAACAGATGGCCCCGACGTAGGGCAGCTATCGGGCACAGAGCCTCCAAAAGTGCCCAGCAACGCTGCAACCAGCCCAGGTTCTGGTTGCCTGGTCTGCTACCTTCAGGTGGGGGGAGTTCCACTTCCGCTCCTGATCACTCCATCATACTCCACCCACGTGGAACTACCCAGGGGAGCTATGGACTCCTGTCATGATGCATGTGGCTGGCGTCTTGATGCTGGTGTCACCATTGGCTGGGCTGTGTGTGGCAGCATGATCGTGGCTCCTGGGGTCTCATCCTGTGAGGCTAAGGCTGGATTTCCCACCTCAGCCCCCAAGAAACTGGGACTCTGGGGACCACCAAGCCTGACTCGATTTTGTGGACCTCTCGCCGAGATGAATTCTGGACACATCTCCCAGGCTGGTGACTGACACCTGGGCCCAGGCAGCCTCCCACCCCAGGCTCCAAGTTCACAGGGCTGACGGCCCTGAGCCACAGTACCTGGCCTGAACTCGCATGTTCTGTCAGTGGGGGCAATGCAAAGGAACACCTTGGGATGGAGGTCACCACATCGTGTGTACCTGGGACCGCGTGGACCACGTGGACCACCATGCATGACTCTAGTGTTTGCCTTCTGGGGAGCAATGAGGTCTCACTACGTGACCCAGGATAGTCTCAAAACCCCAGAAACCAGTGGTCCCTCACCTCGGCCTCCCAAAGCCACAGCCCAATCATTTGCCAATCTACCATCTTTCAGGAACTCTAGGTCCAAGTCTGGGGCCTTCTTCCCAAATAATCTCTGTCTGTTTACGATGATCCCAACTCCATACACAAATAGATGCTCTTCTTTTTATTCCCTTTTTTCTTTGAGTTGGAGTCTCACACTGTCGACCAGGTTGGAAGTCATTGGCTCGCTCCTGGCCACTGCAGCCTTGGCCCGCCAAGCCTTTCCCTGGCTTTTTGAGGAGCCAGAACAACAGGCATACGACACCATGCCTGGCTCATTTGGAATGGAGGGTAGAGACAAATCTTACTGAGGAGCCTGTGTGGATCTTGGCCCGTGGGCTCGGACCAGCCCTTGGTGCTTGGCCTCCCACAGTGCTGGGATGATGAGGCTGAGCTCCAGAGCCTGGCCTTCATACTTCATCGAAAATGAACCAGAAGGACTGGTGTGGCAGCCCATGTTTCGAATCACAGCACTCTGGGAGACTGAGGTGGGAGGATGGCTGGAGCCCAGGAACCCAAGTCCAACCAGGGCCACACAGGGAGACCCCATTTCCACACTCATCCAAACAGGTGGTCTGGGGTCAACGTGCCCTTCATCCCAGCAACTCCAGAGGCTGAAGTGAGAGGATTGCCAGAGCCTGTGATTTTGAGGCAGAGGGTGAACGACAGTCATGTCCCCGGGCCCCAGCCTGGGCCACAGAGTCAGACTCTGTCTCCAAAAATATCAGAATTGTACACAGATTCTCAACTGCACCTGAGGTTTTCACAAAGCAACTGGATGGAAAAATGGGATTGGGGGGATGAAATGCCCCTGGTTGAGGGATGTTTCCCCAGCATTTCTTGGCAGAAGGTTCTCTTTGCCGAGTCGGAGGGTCGGCCTGCCTGGTGCTCATTTCACACCTCGAAGAGGAGAGCCTGCAGGAAGCCTGCCAGGGAGCCTTGGGAACTCCCACACCAAAGCATGAGCAGCCATTGGGGGATTTGGGGTTGAAAGGTGCTGAGCTTGTGGGACTTTCACATGTGGGGAGGGCATGGTGGAAGGACTAATGGCAGAAGGTTTGCAGGAGAATGGATTTCTTTCTTTGTTTCCTTTCTTTCTACGTTTCTTCCTTCGTTTCTTTCTTTCTTTCTTTCTTTCTTTCTTTCTTTCTTTCTTTCTTTCTTCCTTCCTTTCTTTCTTTCCTTCCTTCTTTATTTCTTTTCTTTACTCACTAGGTTGCCCTGGTTGCTCTCAAACCACCCAACTCGGGTCATCCTCTCGACCTGGACCTCCCAAACTACTGGGATGACAGGCTTTCCATTTGATCGACATCCAGGTCTCCTTCCTGGTTTGAACTCTGGCCCGAGGCAATACTCCCACTGAGGCTGGCCCTCACCTAAGGTTTTCTGGGTTTTGCTTGGAGTTGAGGTGGGTCTTGCTATGGTGTTCAGCCTGTCTGGAGCACCTGGGTTCCTGCCATCTTCCCGTCTCACCATCTCCGAGTGCTGAGGAGACAGGCATGAGTTGCCCAGCCGTCCCCACCCCCCTTGCTTTGAGATTCATGCAATTCATTTCCCCAAGGCAGCCCCTGGGAGGAATGAGTGGATCCACCCTGGGGAACAAGGTGGGAGGAGGAGTGGGTGCCCCAGTGGAGTCACGCCCATGTGCTAGGTGCTTCCCCTGGGACGGCTCAGTGGGTGACTCCTACTGCCTTCTCTAGAGTTCCAGGTCGTCAGAAGGAAGCGGACCTTGTGGTGGGAGGGTGGGCGTGGGGGACATGCCTGTTATCCCGGCACTCTGGGAGGCCGAGGCAAGATGATGGCCTGTGCACCTGGGTTCACAACCAGCCTGTGCATCTTGGTCCGATCTCATCTCTATAAGAAGTCAATAAAATGAGCCAAGCTTGGTGGTGCAGGACTTTCGTTCTGGCCTCTCGGGAGGCCATGGCGTGAGGATCACTGGAGCCCAGCCAGTGGCAGTTGCAGTGACTGAAAATGAGGCCCTGCACTCTGGTCATTTTTTTCTTGCTCTAAAGCCAGTTGCCCTTTGAACACACCACGTGGAGTTGAGAATCTTTGTACAATTCTCATGTTTTTGGAGAAAACCACCACCACCACCACCACCACCCCTGCCACCCAGCATGAGGATTCACCCTCAGGGATGGGAGAGTAAAAGGCACTTTGCAGCCTGTTGGCCCCAGGAGGTAACAAAGATGGCCACTGGGCAGGTTTGTCTCCCACCTTCAGCCACGTGCCCCAGAAGGCCTGCCACCACCCTCCACACTCGTGCCCCATGGCAAGGACGCATGTTAGCTCATGGAAGAGATGGCCCTGAGTTAGGGCAGCCACCACACATAGAATGATCAAGGCAGTTCGGCAATGCTGCGGCCAGCCCAGGTTTCGGTCACCTGGTCTAGCACAGTTGGGCAGGGGAATGACTCCTTCCTCTCCCAATCACCCAATCGTCTCATGCCCATTTAGAACTTTCCCTGGGGTGCTGGGGACGCCCATCTTGATGCACGTGGGTGGCGATTTTTTTATCACCAGAGTCTCTGTTGGGTGGACTGGGCCACAGTGGAATGATCATGGCTCCCAGGAGCTTTGACCTGCTGGACTCAAGCAGTCCTCCTGCCACGTATCATGAACAGCCAGGACTCTGGGAGCCACCATGCCTGACTCGATTTTGGGGACCTCTCACTGAGATGTGGTCTGGCCATGTTGCCTTGGCTGGTCTCCGAACCCTAGGCTCAGACAGCCTCCCACCTCTACCTCCCAGGGTGCGGGACTGATGGCTGTGAACCTCGGTGGCCAGCCTGGACTCACACATTCTGTCGTTGGGGGCAATGCAAAGGAACGCCCTGGGACAGAGGTCACCGCATCCCATGTAGCAGGGACCATGTGCACCACCATGTGAAACTCCAATGTTTGCATTCCAGGGAGCGACAAGGTCTCGCTCATGGCCCAGGCTGATCTCGAACTCCCTGGCTCCAGTGGTCCCCAGCCTAGGCCTCCAAAGCCACAGGGTGATTGACGGCCAATCCGCTGTTGTTCAGGAACTCTAGGCCCAAGGCTGGGGTCTCCTTTCCAAATGATCTATGTCTGTTCATGATGTTGCCAACTCCATGCACAAATGGATGCTCTTATTTTTTCTTTTTTCTTTCCCGAGTCAGAGTCTCACTCCGTCACCCAAGCTTTAGGGTGGTGGCTCGGTCCTGGCCACCACAGTCTCTGCCTACCAGGCTCAGGCAAGCCTTCTTCAGTATTCTGAGGAGCCAGAATGACAGGCACGCACCACCACACTTGGCTCATTTAGGATGGAGGACATAGAGGAGGTCTCCCAGCATTCTGGGTGGCCGAGGTGGGAGGATGGCTGAAACCCAGGAGCTCAAGTTCAGCCCGGGACATGCAGGGAGACCCAATCTCTGCACCCATCCAAACTAGGAGTCCGGGGTCGAGGTGCCCATCATCCCAGCAACTCCATAGGCTGAAGAGGGAGGACAACCAGAGTTCGTTATTTTGAAGCTGGCAGAGAACAATGGTCATGTCCCTGCCCCCCAGCCCAGGCCACAGAGCCAGACCTGTCTCCGAAAACATCTGAATCGTACATAGATTCTCAACTGTTCGTGGTGTGTTCACAGGGAGTCTGGCTTAAATCCAGGACAAATAAGATTGGGGGGAAGAAATGACCCCGTGTGATGAATGTGTCCCTGGCCTTTCGGGGTGGAAGGTCTTCATTTCTGAGTCAGATGGTCGGCCTGCCTGGGGTACATTTCTCACCTCAGAGAGGAGAGCTGGCATTAACTGGGCCTGGGAGCCTTGGGAATTCCCACAACAAGGTGGGGGAAGCCATTGGCCAGGTGAGTGTTGGGGCTTGAAGGTGCTGAGCTTGGGGGACCCTCACATGTGGGGAGTTGGGCGGGGAAGGACTGAGGGCAGGAGGTTCGCTTGAGAATGGATTTCTTTCTTTCTCTTCTTTCCTCACTAGGTTGCTCAGACTGCTCTCAAACCACCCAGCTTGGGGCATCCTCTCGGCCTATGCCTCACAAACTGCTGCAATCACAGACTTTCCATTCATCAACATCCTGATCTTCCTGCCTGATCTTGAACTCTGGACCGGAGGAAATCTTCCCGCCAAGGCCTGACCTCAACCATGGTCTTCTTGGTTTTGCTTGGGCTCGAGGTGTGGGCTTGCTATGGTGTCCAGCCTGGTCTCAGGCTCCAGGGCTTCCACCATCTTCCTGTCTTGTCCTCCCTGAGTGCCAAGGAGAGAGGTGTGAGTTGGCCAGCCGTCCCCACCCATCAGAAGTTCTGAGAGTCATGGCCTCCCTTTCCCTGAGGTGGCTCCTTGGAGGAGTAAATGGATCCACCCTGAGGAAAAAAGTGGGTGGTGGCTGGGCACCCTCGCAGGGAAACACCCCTGCTCCATGAGCTCTCCCCATGGAGGACTCGTTGGGCATCTCCAGCCCCCCTCTCTGGGGTCCCGGGTCATCCGAATGGAACAGGCTTTGCAGTGGGGCCCCGCATGGGGTGTGGAGGCCTGGCATGGGTGCTCACACCTATCATCACATTGCCCTGGAAGGCCTGAGCACCTGGGTTCAAGACCAGCCCAGGAACCTTGGTGATATTTCTTCTCTACAAATAGAAAAATGAGCCAGGCGAGGTGGCGCATGCCTGTTGTTCTGGCCACTCTGGAGGCCACGGTGGTAGGATCACAGGATCCCAGCTGGTGGAGGCTGCAAAGACCGATAGCGGGCCCCTGCACTTCAGCCTGGGCAAGAGAGTGGGACTCTGACTCAGAATAATAATAAAACCACAACCACCACCACAAACACAGTCCAGGCTCAGGGGCTCAGACCTGCATCCTGGCCCTTCCAAGGTCCAGGCAAGTGGAGGGCCTGAAACATCCTGTTCTTCCTGCCTGGTATTGAACTCTGGGCCTGAGGCGATCCTCCCATTGAGGCCTGCCCTAACCCATGGTTTTCTGGATTTGTATTGGGGTCAAGGTGGGGGCTTTTTAACGTGTCCAACCTGGTCTCAGCTCACGGGCTCTGGTCATCTTCCCATCTTGGCCTCCCCGAGTGCAGAGGAAACAGACATGAGTCACCCTACTGTCCCCCCAGTGGTTTGAGAATCACACCCTCCCTTTTTCTGAGACAGCCCCTGGAAAGAGCGAGTGGGTCCACCATGGGGATTGAAGTGGTGGAGGAGTGGGCACCCCGGCAGAGACATGCCCCTGTGACAGTTGCTCCCCTGAGGTAGGCTCGGCAGGCGAATCTGGGTGCTCGTTCCAGGTTCTCAGGTGACCTGAAGGGTTCGGGCCTCAGAGTGGGTCCCTGAGAATTGTGTGAAGGGCTGGCGGGGTCACACGCCTGTAATCCCATTGCTTTTGGAGGCTGAGGAGACAAGACGGCCTTAGCTTCCAGTTTCGAGACCAGCCCAGGCACCTTGGTGAAACTTCATCTCTACAGAAAA
>NW_007260751.1:0-17556 GCF_000164805.1 Carlito syrichta
GAGAAAGAGACAGGAGACACGCAGAATGGAGGCAAGACAGTGTCTGATCAAGCCTCTAAATTTATTGTAGGCGATTGCTTATATACATAGCAAAGAGGGGCGGGCTGAAATAGGGCATGTGGCGGCTTATGATAGGAGGAAGAGTAGTGGGTGGTATGAGGAGAGGAGGTGGGAGGGGTGTTGTGGTTTGGCGCGCGCGGGCTTTTTGGAGGACAAAGAAGAAGGCTTATATGAGATGATTGCTGCATTGATGGTGGTAGATGAAATGTGGAAGGAATCTCAATGTTCAGCAATAGGAGATTGGCTGGAAAATTATGCCACGGGCATCCAAGGGAGGCCGGCACAAAGCCATTCAAAATGGTGACTCTCCTGGCAGAATCACACCCCAGTCCCCGCTCTCAGAGCCCCATGCACCCCTCGCACATTTATTTTATTTAATTTCTTTGATACTTTTCTGTATCCCTCATTGGACACTAAGCTCAGTGAAGGCAAGGACTCCTTTCTGTTCATCATTCTGTTCATCGAGGTCCTGGAACCAGGTATGTGCTCAATAAATCGTTGCTACGTGAAAAAAAAATTATCTACACCACATTGATTTAAGCAACCATTACAAAATTTTTGAATATCCTTTAATCTCCTGGAAAATGCCAGATGATTAAATTGTATATTTTATTAGTAACTGCAGTGATTTCCCTTCAAGTCTTGAAATCCTCAAAATTATAGTCAACATAAATTTAAGCTAGAAGGTGGTAAAATGGCATGCAAGAATAGTATATTCTTAATAATTTTGTATGAGTCATTTGAAATAAAGTGTGTGAGATTGTACAAAACTGCCTTACATTGCATGAAACTAAAAAATTGAATCAAAGTATATGCATTAAAATATCTACATCAAATTTCCAGATTGTTACACAATTTTATACAAGTATATTGAAAAAAAGGGTAATTTCCACTTCCTTAATCTAAATATTAATGTATCAATGAATTTCTTTGAAATTATTTTCTTAATTGGCTTGTTTTATTCACTAAGTCAAAAATATTATTTATTTTGTTGTATACAAACAGTATCATACAGTTCTGCTCATTTTCTTACTTTGTAATGGGTACCATTCTTTTCCTTTTAGTAAATTTTCTCTTAAACATGTTTTAACTTTTTATTCATGAGATAAATTTGTCAATGTCTTTGTTCTATTTTCTGAGTTCAATCACTTATTTTTCCTGTTTTTTAAAACATATTCTCCTTCCTAGTTATTTAATTTCTGATTGAAGGTGGTTTTTAATATCCTCAAATTCATGCTTAGATATATTTAATTCTTCTCCTCTGTCTCTGTATCTGTTTCTCCTCTGAGTCATGCTTGCTTTTCCAGGGAGAGTTATTCTCAATTGTGTACTGGATTTCCTTTTCTGATTTTTTGCAATAATTTCTTTTAGATATGCTAATCTTTTTCTTATTCATTTATGTGGAATTGAAATATTTTACATAATTTCCAGTGTCACAATATCCTCTTCTGTCAATCCAAATATAATAGAAAATGTATTTTTGTTTGTTGATGAGGGCAAGTTCTGCATTCTTCAAATTTCTTGGTTTTGTTTCCAGGTCCCAAAGTTTCCCTATTGGTTACTTTTCTCCTTCACTACTTTCCATTCTATTTGACTCACTCTCAACCCAAAGCTTTTGGTTCACAAACCATCTCTTAAGTCACATGTACTTATAAGACCCTTTTCTGTGTCCTTGCCCTGATTCACCAGGATACCTTTTTAATATTCTCAGACTTAGTAGAGATTTAGTATTGATAGTGTTAATTTGAAATCAATCTCTATCATTTTGAACAAATGATACTCAACCTGTATTGCCTAATTGTTCCTTACAGCTAATAGGACAATGTAGATTCTCACTTGGAAAATATGAAAAATGCATGTTTTCAAACCTTGACAATGTACTGTGACACTTTGAAAAATTTCTCTGTTTGATATTTGAAAATTGGTATTTCATTTTCATGTTTTGTGCTTTTCTCTTATTGTGAAATGGAGCATCTTTTTGTATGGTTAAGGGCTATTTTTGTTTCTGTGTGATGTCTGTCAATAAATGGCATCCTTAAAATATTTATTTACTTTACATATTTGTCATTATATAGAAATACAATAATTTCAGTACAACAAATTTTTTTTTAGCTGTGAACTTTGATCAACTCTATTATTATTTCCTTTAACTTATAGAGTCTTGCTGGGTTCAGTGGCTCAGCCTGTAATCCCGTGCTTTGGGAGGCTAAGGTGAGTGGATTGCCTGAGTTCGCAGGTTTGAAACCCACCTGGGCAACTTGGTGAGACCTCATCTCTACAATAAATCAGAAAAATTAGCTGGGTGTGGTAGCACGCGCCTTTAGTTCCAGATCCTTGGAAAGCTGAGATGGAAGGATCACTGGAGCCCAGCAGGTGGAGGCTGTGGTGGCCGGGAGTGACCACTGCACTCCAGTCTGGGTGACAGAGTGAGACTCCAACTCAAAAAAAAAAGTTATAGAGTCTCCAGAACCGCTCTATTGATATATTTAAATGATATTCTTGGTTTTTAGTTTGTTTTGTTTTAGCTTCTTTAACTTAAATTTTTAGTTTATTCTCTTTATCTTATCATGCTAGAAAGGTCTCCATCAATATGTTTAATGGAAGTTGCTGCAAAATGTATTCTTCCTTGTCTTATTTTCAACCTCAAAGGGAAGACTTTAAGTGCTTTGGTATTAAATATAACATTTATTCTATATTTTATAGAAAATCATTTAACAGATCAAAAATTTTCATTTCATGCATAGTTTACTAACAGATTTTATTACAAGTGGATATAAAATTTAATTCTTATTTTGCAGCTGTCATTATGATAATGTGATTTTCTCCTTTCACCTTTTAATATGGTGACTTACACTTTTATCCTTATGATTAATTACTGGATGCAGTGGCACCTATAGCCCCAGCTACTTGGGAGACTAAGGGAGGATGACTTGAACCCAGGAGTTTGAGGCCAGCCTGTGCAACACAATGAGAATCTATCTCTAAAAAATTAATAAATAAAAATTTAAAAAAAAAATAAAAGTTTTATTCCCTGAAAGAAAATATCTTGTAAGTTATTTTAAAATTAATTATAAAATATGAAATTATAATTTAATACTAATTATAAAATTATTTATAATTTTGATGAATACATATTGTAAGTAAGCAATACATCTGTAAATAAAATCTTGTTGAAAACCATTATAGCACATTAAAATGAATGAAGAGATATACCATATTAATATTTGTATGAATAAATTTGCTACAAAATGCTTATTTCAATGCAATTCCAATTAATATTCCAGCATTGATGTGTATGTGTGTGAATGTCTGTTTGCATGTGTATGTGTGACAATTAACCAGATGATTTTAAAAATATATAAACATGAAAAGCATGTAGACTATCTAAGAATATCATGTAGAACAATAACCAAGTTGGAAGATTTACACTTGCAGACATCAAAACTGTCTATAAGGCTACAGTAATCAAGACAGTGTGATAGTGCCATGAGGACAGAAAAATTGAACAATAGAACAGAAAAGAAAATTTTAAAATAAAACAAATATAACCAGAATTGTGACAAATGCACCACTGTAATTCATTAAGAAGAAAATTGTCTCTTCAGTAAATTATGTTGGATCAGTTCAGTACCTGTAAGGAAAAAAATGTTCTCTTAATTCATAACATATAAAAATATTAATTAAAATTATTAATTAAAAATATTAAATATTTAAATATTAATTTAAAATGTCATGTCTAATGCTGCTTTAAGCATAAGAATGCGAGGAGTTTCACTGATGTGCTTCTTTATAAAATTGATTTAAATTATTTAAAACATCCTAAAAGACAAAGAGCAAATTAAAATGCAAAACAAAACAAAGCTATTCAAGATAATCTTTGAAAATTCAGTAAGAAAGGCAGGATCCTGTGGTATTTAAATGAAGACTTCACTCTTCCTCCTACCTCCCAGCTCAGCAACATGGAGACTTCACTTTAGACCACTGCATCCAAGGAAAGAGAGCTCCTCTCCTCACCAGTTTCCCATCAAAGAACTTTTTTCCTGGGAAGAGCAGGATATCCGTTCTTTGTATTCTACCTCCAGCTACCTATTGCTAAGGCTAAGCTCTGAGTGAGTGCAGTTGGGAAGTGGGAATTCCTTCTTTTGCACAATCACCACTTGGGGAATTGAGGCACTACTTTGTGTGTGGCAGACTGAAAATATGGGGGCCTGATAGGTGTTTTTATGTTAGAAGAGGCATACCAAGAAGACCTTAGGCTACTGCCTCCCACCTCCACTGAGCACTCAACATCAAGAGCACAGATTTTACTAGGAGAGAAGGTTGCCACTGTCCCTACTTCCAGCTCCTTTGTCCTGGCTCAGAAATTTTGCCTGTGGGGAGAAGCAGACTGTGGTGAAAGGCAATTGGAAGGAGAATCAAGATAAAGGCTAAATTGTAAGCAAGATAGCTTGTGGGAAAGGATAGAGTATAAGAAAGCTGAGAGGAGCCCTCCTGGGGTCAGAACAAATATTAAATACTAACCCTAGAAAATATTCCTTCAAAGAAGTCAACATTGATTGGATTAGATTATGGAACAATTTATGTCCCAGGACATTGTTGAAAACAATAGAGCAATCAGTTGGCAATTAGTGGCATTTAACAGCTGAGTTTGATCAGAGAAAAAGAATAGAACCCTATCAAAATTGCTGTCATCCCAAGCTATGGGCATACCCAAAGTTGAACCTCCTGAGAAGAAACTTCAGGCTCTACACTGTGTATGAAGGTGGGGAGTCAGAAGGAAAATACATTTTATTAAAATAATCTGGTTAATCAATAAATAAGTAAATAAGCAAATTTCAATAACAATCCTAGATTAAGAGAAACAGTACTCAGAGATGCTACAATATTTTACCTAAAATGTCCAGTTTCACACAACTACAAAAATAAGAAATGCAAATAAACACAAAAATATAGCCCATATATGAGGATGGGGGCAATAGAAACTGCCTATGAGAACAAAGAGATGTTCAATTTTTTAGGAAAAGTCTTGAAAGTAGCCATCATAAATATATTCACAGAACTAAACTAAACCATGATTAAATAAAGATATGACGACAATGTCATTTCAAGTAGTAAATGATAGCAAAGAGATATAAATTACAAAAAAGAATCCTGGAGATTCTGGAGTCAAAAAGTACAATAACTGAAACAAAATATTTACTAGAGGGGCTAGTGTTAGTTTGTTACTGAAATATCACAAACCAGGTGACTTAATTAACAGAAGTTTACAGCCTCACAGTTTTTGAGGCTGGAAGTCTGAGATGAGGTGTTGTCAGAATTTGAATTATTCAGAGTGTTCTAAGGTAGAACATATTTCTGACTTTCCCTAGCTTCTGGTTGTTTGCTGGCAATAGTTGAAATTCCTTGGTACCCCAACCCCTGCCTTCATCTTTATGTAGTGTTTTCACTTCTTATAAGAACACAAGTCATGCTGGATTAAGGTGTATCCTAATGACTTCATTTTACTTTAATTACTTCTGTAAGTACCTTATCTTAAAATTAGGACACATTCTGAGATACTGGGAGTTAGAAATTCTACATATCGTTTTTGGAGGAAAACCTATAAGAGGGCTTAAGAGTAGATTTGAACCTTAGAAGAAAGACTAAGTGAACTTAAAGATAGATTGATAGATATTATTCAAGCTAAAGAGACCAGAGAAAGAAATAAAGAAAAATGAACAGAACATCAGGAAAAATATGAGAACCATCCACGTGAGAAACCAATGTGTGTATAATGGAAACTGCAGAATTAGAGGAAAGAAGGAGAAAAGTTAATTTTTTTAATGGCTGAAAATTTCCAAATATATTGAAAAATAATGTTCAGCATACATGAAACTCACCAAATTCAAAATAAGATAAATGCAGAAAAGATCCAATGCCAGATACATCATTGTAAAAGAGGTTTATGTCAAAGATAATGAGAATCTCAATAACAAAAAGAGAAAAAGGACTCATCATTTACAAGAGAATCCAATGAGATTAACATCTGACTTTTCTGTAGAAATAATAGAAGCAAGAAGGCAAAGGAATAAAACATTCAAGTGGTCAAGTTAAACATGCTGTCAATCAAGAATTTTGCTTCCAATAAAGCTATTTTTCAATAATAAAGGAATGTGATATTTTCTTAGATTGAAAAAGAATAAGAGAATATGTTTCCAGCAGATCTACCCTATAAGAAATGTTAAAAAAATGTATTCAAGCTAATAGCAAGTGATCCTAGGTAGTAATGTTTGCACAAAAAGCAAAGAGCACAGCTAAAGGTAATTTATAATTATAAAAGACAATATAAATGCATATATTTATATTTACTTTCTCCTTTCTTCTTTGAACTGATTGAAAAAGCAGTTATACCAGTGTGTATGTGTGTGTGTGTGTGTGTGTGCATGTGTATTCCATTATGGGCCTATAACACACATAAAGTTAATATATGTGTAAGATATATGTGTAATAGCACAAAGTTAAGTGTATGAGAGCAAAGCTATATTGAGTTGAGAAAATAACTACAAATGGTGAATTAATAATTATAATAATTATTATTTGGTTTTTAACAAGAAGAGGATATAATACGCTTTAAAAAACACTGAAAGGAGGAAATAGAATGAAATTATATAAAAGTAATATCTCAATATATCATGGATATTAAGCTAGTATGAATCTGAAACTGATCTAAGTTAAGAAGAATGTGGTGAAAACTAGAGGAGCCACTAAAAGATAATTTTAAAATACAGTATAGAATCATTAAGAAGATTAAAATGCTTGCTAAGCTCTGACCCCCTCTCTTACCTTGAAGAGGTGAATCATCTTTCTCTCTCTAATTTACTTTCTAAATAAACTATATTTTCAATCTAAAAAAAGAAAATTAAAATGCTACATAAAAAATGTTTACTTAGTAAAAAAAAAACCAATAAAGTAGAAATAGAGGAATACAGAAGACATAAGTCACATAGAAAACAACAAAATGGAAAACATATTCAATTATATCGATGGTAATATTAGATGTTAAAAACAAATGTTTATGACATTATTCATAATAATCAAAAGATGAAAAATATTAAATCTCCATCAACTGATGAATAGGTAAACAAATGAAATAAATCCACATAAAGTTATATTATTAGCTATAAAAATGATGAAGTACTGATACACGCTACAATATGAATGATCTCTAAAAATATTATGTTGAGTGAAAAAAGTCTAGTCAAAAAGACCACTTATTGCATGATTCAATTAATATAAATAGTTCAAAATAGGGATATTTCCAGAAAGACAAAGTAGATGGTGGAGAATTAGAGTATGGAGGAATGAAAGTTAAAATATATAGAGTTTTATTGAGGTGATAAAAATGTTACAAAATCGAGTATAGTGGTGATTGTACACGTGACTGTACTAAAAATCATTGAATTATACACTTCATGCTATATTTTTTAATTTGATGAATAATGTTATGTATTTATCATATACAACAAGTTTAAAGTATATATACATTGTAGAATGGAAAAAGCTAGCCAATTAACAAATGGATTGCCTCAAATAGTTACTTTGTGATGATACCACAAACATCCACTTTCTTTATGTTTTTAAAGCATACAATATATTGTCATTGACTATAGTCATTTTGTATTCAATATATCACCTAAAATTAATTTGCTTTATTTAAGGGTAATTATGCATCTTCTTTCAAGTGTCTTCCCATTACCCACCTCCTAACCGCCCTAACCTCTGACAACCACCACTATAGTTCTGCCTCTACTTTGATGAGATCAAATTTTGTAGATTTGCATAGGAGTGAGATCATGCAGTATTGGTCTTTCTGTTTCTGGCTTATTTCACTTATCACAATGTTCATCAGGTTCATCCATGTTGTCACAAACTACAAGATTTTATTATTGTTTGTGGTTGAATAGTGTTCAATTATTTATATACACAGCACTTTTTTATCCATTTGTCTATTGATGGATCCTAACATTGGTGTCATAATCTTGACTTTTGTTCAAATGCTACAATAGACATGGAATATATATTATTATATATATGAGATATATATATATATATATCTCATTATATATATATATATATGATATATTGATATACCCAGTAGTGGGATTGTGGGATAACATGGTAGTTTTAGTTTTAATTTTTTGAGGAATATTCATACTGTTTTTCATAATGGATGTACTAGTTCACATTTCCAGCAACAGTATAAAAGAGGTGCCTTTTTTCCATATCCATATTAGCAAATGTTATCTTTTGATCTTTGATAATGGCCATTCTACCTGGGGAGAAGTGACTTCTCATTTTTATTTTGATTTAAATTTTCTGATAATTCGTAATATTGAACATGTTTTTGTATACCTGTTGACCATTTGTATGTCTTCTTTTGAGAAATGTCTATTGAAGTCTTTTGTCTATTTTTAAATAGGGTTATTTATTTATTGCTATTGAGTTGTTTTGAGTTTCTTACATATTTTGAGTGTCAGAGGTTTAGTTTGCAAATATTTTCACCTGTTCTGTAGTCTGTCTTTTCACTCTTTAATAGTTTCCTCTGCTGTGCTAAAGTATTTTGGTTTGAAGTAATCTCATTTGTAAATTTTTACTATTGTTACATGTGCTTTGAGGTCTTAGGCAAACATTCTTGTTCAGACAATTGTCATGATATATTTCCTCTATGTTTTCTTCTAGTAGTATCATAATTTGTGGTCTTACATCTAAGTCTTTAATTTTGAGTTGATTTTTGTGTATATGGTGTGAGATAAGAGTCTAACTTTATTATTATCCATACTGATATCCAGTTTCTTCAACAGAATTTATTGAAGAGACTATCCTTTGCTCCGTGTGTGTTCTTGGCATCTTTGTCAAATGTCAGTTAGCTATAAATGCAAGCAATGTTTCTGGGCTCTATACTCTGTTCCATTGGTCTATGTGTCTGCTTTTTATACAGTATCATTCTGTTTTGGTTACAATAACTTTATAGTATATAAAGATAGTGTAATGCCTCCAGTTTTGCTTTTTTGCTCAAGATTTCTTTGGATATTTGGGGTCTTTTATGATTCCACACACATTTTAGAATTTTTTTTTATTTCTGTGAAGAAATGGCATTAGTATTTTGATAAGATTCACTAAATCTGTAGATCATTTTAGGTAGTATTGACATTTTAGCAATATTAATGCTTACAATTCTCTCGGAAAACAGCATGCCTTTTCATTTATTTATGTCTTCTTCAATTTCTCTTATTAATTTTTATAGTTTTAGTTTTAGAGATTTCTTTCCCCCTAGGTAAAATTCATTGCTAGTTATCTTTCTGTTCTTTTGTTTTTGTTCTGGACATTGTAAATGAGATATTTTTCTTTTTAAATTTCTTGTTCAGGTGTTTTGCTATTGGCATAAAAAAACTATTACTGATTTTGTATGACAATTTTTTTATCCTGAAACTGTACTAAATTTGTTTATTAATTATAACAGGTTTTTTGATGCAGTCTTCAGGGTTTTTTACAATTGTACCTTTTAAATATGTGAATACATAGTGTGTAAACTGCATCTTAATCAAGTTGTTAAAGTGTCATTAAGAAGTAGGAAATCAAAGCAACAGTGATATACATATCCGTCAGATGACTAAAATTCAAAATACTGATAATAACAAAGCTTGTGAGAATGTAAGCCAGCAGGCTGGTGTATTGCTAGAGGTAATGCAAAATGATACAACTACTTTGGAAGCCGGTTAGCAGTGTTTTCACAAAACTGAACATAATGTTACCATATACTCCAGTAATCACTCTTAAGTATTTACAGAACTGATTTAAAAGCATACTCATTTAAAAACCCTCACAAATATTTTATCTATAATTGCTAAAACTGAAAACAACCAAGATCTTTATCAACATGTAACTGATATATTGTAGTACATCATATGAAATATCATTCAGTAATTAAAAGAAATGTGCTACCAAGTCATGGAAAGATATGAATGAATCTTTGTGTGTGTGTGTGTGTGTGTGTGTGTGTTGGAGTCTCACTCTGTCGCTCAGACTGGAGTGCAGTGGCCGCTCCCGGCCACCACAGCCTCGCCTGCGGGGCTCCAGCGATCCTTCCACCTCAGCCTTCCGAGTAGCTGGAACTACAGGCGCGCGCTACCACGGTCGGCTAATTTTTTGATTTATTGTAGAGATGAGGTCTCGTCAAGTTGCCCAGGTGGGTTGCGAACCTGCGGGCTCAGGCAATCCACTCACCTCAGCTTCCCAAAGGCATGGGATTACAGGCTGAGCCGCCGAGCCCGGCTATGAATGAAGCTTAAATGCATATTGCCAGTAGAAAAAGGCCAGTCAAAATAGAATATATGCTGTATATTTCCAAATGTGTGACATTCTGGAAAAGGCAAAATTATAATGGCAGTAAGAGCAATGGTGGCTAGGAGTTCAGGGAGGCAGGGGAGTTGGTTGAATGGGTGAAGGAAGAAGAATATTTTGGGCAATGAGACCATTTTGTCTGAAAATGTAATGGTGTATATGTGGTGCTATGCATTTGCCAAAACCCATAGAACTTCACAGAACCATGAGTAAATTTTGTATGCAAATTTTAAAAATTATGTAGGATTGGGGGATCCCAGGATGAATTGTTAATAGTAACAAAAATATTTAAATATACTATGAATGTACAAAATAACTTTACTAAGGGGAATGGAGTCTAAGGTGGTAACTTAAGTAACTATGGAAATGACAGAAGTCTAAAAATATGAAAGCAAAGAGAACAAAAGAAGAAGAAAGAGGAGGAGGAGGAGAAGAAATCTGCACATTAGGACTGTACTGTATTTGATAAAGTTTTTCTCATGGAGGTATGAGTTAATGATTGTGATACTGTGAGAATTGAAAAATTAAGTAAATGAATGACATATGGTGGAAGACATTTCTTACTGCTGCAATGATAGTTTACATATAAGCAGGACAAAGAGGTTAGTATAATTTATGTAGTAATGTATTAGAGTGTGCACTCATGCTTTGCTTAAAGTAGATACAGATGGCTTCGGATATAAGTATTTATAAATATGTGTACATACATTTGTTACTATGTATACACATATTTCCTTGGTCTGCCAGCTGAGATGGCCTAGAAGAACTAATTCCCCAATAAGCAATGAGCACTCCAAGCATCCAGATATTGATTTCCAATACTATTCTCTAATAAAAGAAACCTTGGATCCTAGAGTAATTGACTGACTTTAAGATTAGAACGGGTAATATAGAAATACACTTGGGGCATAGTGCTAGAAAATGAAGAAAGGCTGGAAAAAGCTAAATCAAAATGTTGATGAGGGTATGTCAAAGGAATACATGAACCAACTGAAATATCTGGCAATTAGGCCAGAAGTCGTGGCTCACACTTGTAATCCCAGTACTTTGTCAGGCTGAAGAAGGATAATTGTTTAAGTTCAGGAGTTAAAGACATGGGCAACATAGTAAGAACCCATCTCTACAAAAATACATAAATTAGCCAGGCGTGATGGCATGTGCTGGTGGTCCCAGCTACTTGGTAGGCTGAGGTAGAAGGATTGCCTGAGTCCAGGTGGTCAAAGATGTGGTGATCCATGATCAAGCCACCATACTCTTGCCTGGGTAACAGAGAATCCCACTCAAAAAATATAAAAATAACAAATAAATAGCTCACTCAGTTGTTAAAGCTGGACTAATTTAAGCAATAACATAAAATAAGTGGTATTGAAGTATAACCCATAGTATAATGTAAATATCTATGGGTACAAATGATAAGTAGATGGGAGAATACAGATAAATCCATGCAGAAGAATTCCAAGTAATTTATTTAGTAACTCTGTATATATGTTGAAAACATATACTCTTTTTTGTTTGTTTTTGTTTTGTTGTTTGTTTTTTGAGTCAGAGTTTCACTCTATCACCCAGACAGGAGTGCTGTGGCACATTCATGGCTACTGAAGTCTTGATCTTGAACTCCTGGGCTTAGGCAATCCTTTTGCCTCTGTCTCCCAAAGTACTGGAATTACAGGTGTGAGCTACCATGCCCAATCTGAAGACATACTCTTAATAGGATGTGGTTAAAAAAAAAAAAGCCACTTTATCTTTGTGAACTTCTTTCCAAAAACATTTAACACAATATGTGGAAAACAGACTCATTCTAATAGAAGAGACTTCTACAAAATATTTAACTAGTACTTCCCAAAACTGCCAAAGTCATCAAGAGCAAGGAAAATGTAAGAAACTGTAATAGTTGAGAGAAGTCTATTACAAATGTTAAATGTAATATGGCATTCTAAATGACATCCTTAAATACAAAAATAATACTAAGTAAAAATTATGGAAATCTGAATCAAGTTTGGGCTTTGGTTTGCAATCACGTATTAACATTGACTCATTTTCTATAACAAATGTACTGTACTGATGTTAACAATAGGGAAGGAATTGTGGATTTTATGAAAACTATATTATCTTCTTAACTTTTCTGTTACTTTAAAACTTTAAAAAATAAAATATATTTTTAAAAAGTATTAGAGATCTAAAAGTGAAAACAAAATACATTTTCTAGGCACAAACACACTCATACATCTTCATGACCTTTGAGTTGGTAAATATCTTAAAGAGAATTTAAAATCTCTATATGCTAAATGAAATTTTAGTAATATGAACCAGATTTAAAAAGAGACATTCTCTGGATTAAAGTTACTATTAAAAAATTTGCATTAAGAGAGTTAAAATGCAAGTCAATTGGGAAGTTATATGTCAATATATATATTTGACAAAGTATTCATGTCCATAATAAACACAAAACTTCTTTTAATCAGTAAGAAAAAAATAAAGCAAAGTAACAAAGGAAAATATTTTAAATATACACTTCACAAATGATTATGCCTACAGTTATATGAAAAATTACTCAACAGCATTAGTAATTAGGGAAATGCAAATTAATGCTCAATAAATTACTACTATACACCTATTAATATGTCTAAAAATAAAAGAAGCAGCAATACAAATGTTGATGTGAAATGGAGTAAATGAAACACACATATATTGCAGGTGACTGTACATTGGCACAATTGCTTTGAAAAATCTTTTGGCAATATCTACTACAGCTAAGTATATTCTGCCCTATACCAGCAATTCTAATTTTAGGTATATATGAAAGTAGAATGAATGATATTAAAGGACTATTTATGGTAGTTGGTTCATAGTAGCCAAAAATTGGATCAATACTAGTGTGCATCAACAATGACAACACCACCATAACTCATTTTAGTAAACTACAATAGAAGACAAATTTCTACATCTGATAAATGATAGCTATCAAAATATGCAGGAAGTCTCATATTTAAGAGTGAAACATTATACTGTGATTATCAGATCATATAAAGTACTTTGAATTTACGTACTAAATTCAAGTAAAAAAGATAAGAGCTATCCTTAACATTGCTTCTGCAATATTTTTCTGAAAGTTCTACATAACCCAGTAAGACTAGCAAAAGTAATAAAGGTAAAAAATTTGGGAAAAAAGAATTTACATTGTCATTATTTGTTGACTATATGATTCCCCACTTTTAAAAGCACCTACCAAAGTAAGAAAAGTTAAAAGAGATTTCTTTCTTTCTTTGTTTTTGAGTTGGAATCTCACTCTGTCTTCCAGGCTGGAGTGCAGTGGCACACTCATGGCCACCCCAGCATCGACCTGTTGGGCTCTGGTGATCCTCAGCTTCAGCCTTCCAAGTAGCTGGAATTATAGGCACATGTTACCACATCAAGTTAATTTTTGATCTATTGTAGAGATAATTTCTCACCAAGTTGCCCAAGCTGGTCTTGACTCCTGCGGGCTCAGGCAATCCACTCACCTCAGCCTCCCAAAGTGCTGGGATTACAGGCTGAGCCACAGAGCCTGGCCAAAAAGTGATTTCAATAAAATATATCAATTTAATTACAGTATCAACAAATTATTAGAAAAATATGATTTCACAAAATTACAGTCATGCATTACATTTTGGTCAGTGGCAGACCCCATATACAACAGTGGTCCCATAAGACTATAATGGAGCTCAAAAATTCTTATTTCCTAGTGACATTGTAACTGTCATAACACTGTAGAGTAACATTCACATGTTTGTGGTAGCACCGATGTGAACAAATCTACTGCACTGTCAGTCCTATAAAAGCATTGCATATACAATTATGTACAGTATATAAGTTAATAATGATAAGTGATTGGTTTATGTTTTCACTATACTATACTTTTTATTGTTACTTTAGAGTATACTCTTTCTACTTAAATTTTTCAAAAGTTAACAGTAAAACAGCCTCAGATAAGTCTTTCTGGAAATATTGCAGATAAAGGCATTGCTATCACAGAAGCTGGCAGCTTCATGAATATTATTGCCCCTGAAGACCTCCCAATATGACAAGATGTGGAGGTGGAAGACAGTGATGTTGGTAATCTTGATCCTGTGTAGGCCTGGGCTAATGTATGTTAGTTTGTTTTCTAGTTTTGTTTTTGTTTTGTTGTTTTTTTGTAAAGTTCAAAAAATAAAAATTAATTAATTAAAAATCTTATAAATTAAGCATACAAAGACAAAATATTGGCTGGGAATGGTGGCTCAGCCTGTAATCCCAGCACTTTGGGAGGCCAAGGTGAGGATTGCCTGAACCCAGGGTTCAAAATCAGCCTGGACAACTTGATGAGACATTGTCTCTATAATAAATCACAAAAACTACCTGGACGTGGTGGCATGTGTCTGTAGTTCCATCTACTTGGAAGGTTGAGGTGGAAGGATCACCTAAGCCCAGCAGGTTAAGGTCACGGTGGTCATGAGCATGCCTCTGCCCTGAAAAAGCAAGACTCTAACAAAAAAAATTATGTGTGTGTGTATATATATATATATATATATTACAATTGTATAATGTGTTTATTTTGTATCATCACAAAAGAGTCAAAAAGTTAAGTAAAAACTTCATAAAATAAAAATTTTACAGTAATCTAAGATCAATTTATTAATGAAGAAAAAATTAAAATAGATTCGAGTAGTCTAAGTGTATAGTGTTTATACAAAGTCCACAGTAGTGTCCTAGGTCTTCACATGCATTTTCACCACTCATTTACTGACTTCCCAACAGCAATGGTAAGCTCTATTCATGGTAAATGCCATGATACAGGAACAGGCATACCATTATTTTTCTCTTTATACTATATCTTTATTGAACTTTTTATATGTTCACATATGTTTAGATACACAAATACCATTGTGTTACAATTGCATACAGTATTCAGTATAGCTGCACATTATACAAGCTTGTAGCCTAGGAGCAATAAGTTAGACCATATGGCCTAGTGGTGCAGTAGACTAGGTAGTTTATGTTCGTATAAGTACACTTATGTGTGACGTACTTATTACACACAGCAAAATTGCCTAATGCATTTTTCAGAACATATTGTCAAATGACACATGGCTGTATATCATTTACAGCAGCAATTAAGAGTATTTCCAGAAATTAGTTTTAAAAGAGCTAATAATATATTGGAAAACATATTCTCCTGGTGTGAACAACTGATGGATTCTATCAACATCTCGTTAAGCAAAATTAAATCCTCTGTATTTTTTTATGTAAGAGATTTTATTTTATTTTTGTGAAGTCAGGGTTTCACTCTATTCCCTGTCCTCAAGTGATTCTCCTGCCTTGGCCTTTTAAAGTGCTGGTATTATAGGTGTGTGGCACTGGCCGGGTTTATTATTATTGTTAAACTATAGCAGTTAACTATTTTCTCCTCTCAAAATTTAAATAGAAACATCTTAAAATAGGAAACGTTCATAAAAGTTCTATGGAGTACAAATTTATTTAACTAATGATCACTACCTGCTTGCTGAATATTATTCCCCTTAGCAAAAGTTTATTGGGAGCCTGGCAGTAGAGGTTGCATTAGATGCTTATTTAAATTTACAACACCCTTATTAGAAAAAAGTATTCCCGTTTTATGAATAAGAAAACTGGCCCAAGGAGATTAAATAATCTAGTCAAGATCTCATAGTTAATAAGTGGCAGCAGAGTTTCCTGTCTGGTCCATCTTGTTCAGGATTCCATCCTCCTTGTACAGTAGTATCCTTTGGCAAGACTGACCAGCAGTGCAAGTCAACTTGAAGTATGCTTAAAGAGCTATAAATTCAATATCAATTTGGTTTAAATTTGATTAAATAAATCTTGTTAATATTTTATAAGACATAAATTAATGCTCTCTAAACAGTACATTTAAGCACATCAGCCACCATAAACTGCATCAACAAGATCACTCTCTTTAATCCTAAAAATAAATAAGGAAACTGTTCTTCCTCTCTTCCCCAATTACATATCTCAATTTTGTTGTTGTTGTTTTATTTTTGTTTTTCTTTGAGAAAAGTTTTTATGACCAATCTTATTCAGGGTCATAGAATTTTCTCAATGCTTTTCCCATAGTAGGCTTTCTGAGAGAAAGTCATTTATTCTTGAAGTTAGGGAGACCATCAACACCAAGCTTGGGTCTGAGTTGGAATTTCCTGAATTATAAGCCCTATGATGGTTTTAAAATTTACTAATCCTACTTTATTATTGCTCAAATATTATTCAACAATACTTGGCTGCTATTTTAGAAGGAGTAGACACTGGAAGCAAGAAGGTATATTAACAATATATGGTAGTAAATTTTTGCATCTTTATTTTTTAGATAAACTGTAGACAGAAAATGAAATATTTTTCTTTCCATTTTTAATTTATTATCATTATTCTTTGTTTTGTGTACCTCTCAATTCTAAAAAGATTTTAAAAATCGATAATCTGTATAAAAATTATGTTTGTGTATATTTCAGGAGAGATTTTTTGCTACACTCAGCACCATAACTAAAAGAGACATGTCCAGAAAGATGAAGAGACTAAACAATTCACATTCTACATTCTATATTGGTCTTTCTCTACATTCCAGCTCCCTGTTCCTTTACCTACCAAATACATATATATAATATATACCTCTGAGACTATTTCATCCTAAGAAGATACACTCTAGATTTAATTAAAGAGTTCTTCAATAAATAATATCTTATTCTGATAATGGTATCTATTGAATTATTAAATATTTGTCATTTTTAGTAGTGATTGATTATCTTTTTTATTTTTGTTAATTTTATGTCTTTTGATTTGAGTCAGGAATAAAGCACTGATACATAATTTATGGAGGAAAGTCAGTAACCTCTCCACAAGGTAAATATATTTGAACCTCAAAATATATTTAGTTCACATTTCCAAATGAGAAAAACATGAAGAAATAGGAAATATGTTTTAACTTTATATTAATCATTTAGAATCATCAGGGGAAGGAATTCTATTGTTCTTTTCATAACTGTTTAAATTCATAGTGTTTCAAAAGATCTCACAGCTACCTTAATCAAATTCAATCCAGAAGCAGTTTTGATCATGAAAGTAAAGACCTAAGGT
>NW_007260752.1:0-7314 GCF_000164805.1 Carlito syrichta
CTATCAAAGACATGGACTAGTCATTGGAGCACCCATATGGAGGAGATTTATTCAATACGATTCTGATGGCAGAGGAGAACCTGTCACTCAGGAACTTACTATGGAGAAGGGGCAGTTCACTGGAGCACTTATCACAGAATAAGGCTAATCGTTAGTGCATCCTTCACAGAAAATAGCCTGACACTGGACACCTATCACAGAGGAGAGACAGTCCATGGGGCACGGGTTACAAAGAATAGTCAATCACTGGAGCCATTCAGAAGAGGACCAATTACTGGGACTCCCTTACAGAACAGATGTAGTCACTTAGACACACATAACAAAGAGAGTCTGTCACTTGATCTTCTATTATGGAAGGGGCAGTCACATGGTTGCCCCTCACAGAGAAGTATTAGTTTCTAGGACACCCATACAGAGGAGGGTTAATCACTGTGACAATAATTAAAGAGGAGGGCCAGTCACTTAGGGCATCCATTATGAAGAAAGACCAGTCACTTGGTCAGCAATCACATATCCGGGTTGTCGCTGGAGCACCCAATATGGAGAAGACCCAATTAATGGAACATCCATCATAGAGGACAGCAATTCACTAGTACATCCATTATGGGGATGGCCAGTAACTTAGGAACAAATCACCAAGGAGTTACAGTCACACGGGCACCCATAATGGAGGAGTGTAGTCACCAATGCACACATTATGCAGCAGAATCAATCATTAGAGAAGTAAGCACAGAGTTTATTTGTCACTGTGGCACCCATTACCAACAATAATCAGTTACTGGGGCATTTTTAACAGAAAGCCCATTTCTGGGACACCCACCACAGAGAAGAGCCAATCACTGAGGCACCCCTCACAGAAGAGGGCTAGTCATTAGGACATCAATTATGGAGCATGCCCAGTTCCTGTATCACAAATATCAGTGGAAAACTAGTCTCTTGTGCATTCAATTTGGAGGAGGGCTAATCACTGGGACATTAATCACAGACTATGCACAGTCAATGGAGCACACATTTTGGAATAGGCCCAGTCACTGGGACAGAAGTTTTTAGGAGGTCCTAAACACATTATAGAGGGCCAGTGAGTGGAGCACTCAGTCAGTGGAGCACCCATTAAGGAGGAATAGTACTAAGAGGGACATTCATCATATAGGAGGGTGACTCACTGAAAGCAAAATTAGGGAGGAAACCCATTTACTGGAACACTCATCACAGCGGAGAGTGAGTCAGTGGAAGATCAACTTTGAAGGAAATTCAGTTACTTGAAGACCCATAACAGAGGAGGGTAGTCACTATGGCATCCATCATACATGAAACCAGTCAGTTAGGCACTAATAACAGGGGTAGCAAAGTCTCTGGGGCATGCATTATGGAAGAGGTCCTGCCACTGGCACACCCATAATGGAGGAGGACCAGTCACTGGGCACCACTCAAAGAGAAGGAACAATGACTGGGGTACAAATAATGGAGGAAAGCCAGTCCGAGGGGTACCCATTGTAGAGGAGTTCCACACACTGAGGCAATTCTCACAGCAGAGAGCGAGCCACTGATACACACAACACAAAGGAGAGCCAGACACTGAGACATCCATCACAGAGAAGGAATAGTCACTAGGACATCGATTATGGTTGAAGGTCTGTCACAGGGGCACTAAGCACAGAGGCGTGGCAGTCACTGGGACATGCAGTAAAGAGCAGAGTCAGTTGTTGGGGTACCAATCACAGAAGAAGACTTGTAGTGAGATACCAATTATGGGGAAGGTCCAATTACTTAAATACACATCAAAGAGGAAGACTAGTCACTTGTTCAACCAATTTGTAGGAGTATCAATCACTGGGGCACCAACACAGCAGCGGACAAGTCATGGAGCATCAATTAGAGAGAAGTCTGAGGCACTGTACTCACTGAGGTGAGATAATTACAGGGAAAACCATATGGAAAGGGCCAAGTCACTGAAACTCTTATCACAGAGGATGGCAAGACACTTTGGCATCCATTATGGAGGAGGGCCAGTTACTGAATAATCACGAGGTCACCCAGCAAAGAAAGAGTCAGTAACTGGGACAATCATTACAGAAGAGAGTCAGTTAGTGGAGCACCAATAACAAAAAAAAATCAGTCAATTGGGCAGCAAACACAGAGGCGGGGCAATCATGAAGGCACTCATAATGGAGGAAGACCTCTCACTGGGAATACCATCACAGAGGAGGGTCAGTCACTGGGGCATCCATTATGGAGGAAAGTCAGTTACTGGAGTATCTATCACAGAAGACTACTAATCACAGTGGCACACATAAAATAATTAGTCCAGTCACTGGGACAACTATCACAGAGGACAGCCAGTCAGTGGGGCACAGATCACAAAGGAAGGTCAGTCAATAAGGCAACAAACACAAAGGTGAGACTTTCACTAACACACCCATTATGGAGAAAGGACTGTCACCATGAGAACCATCACAGAGGAGGGACAGTCACTGTGGCACTCATCACTGAAGACAGTCATTCAACACTGAAAGGATGGATATCAAAGGACAAACATAAAGGAGGTATTCCCACTGCAGAAAACATTATGGATCAGAATCAGTTCCAGGGCCGTCTTTCACAGAGGAGGGACTGTCACTAGGTACACATTATGGAGAAGAATCAGTCAATGAGGCACTAATCAATGAAGAGACAGTCCCTGGAACTAGTTATTGATGCAAAATTTAAGTAGGAAGACCAGTCACTGGAGCAGACAAAAGACTATAGTTAATCACTGAGGCACCCATCACAGAGACAGATCAGTCACTGAGGCATTTTATACAAAAGAGAGCCAGTCACTGGGACATGCATCACAGTGGATTTCCATTTACTGTGGCCACCTTTGATACAGGAAGTACATTCACTGAATTTTCTATAACTGAGAAAAGTCAGGCTCTGGAAAACCATCACAAAGGAAAACCAGTCAATGAAGCACCCCAAAAAGAGAAGCGCTAGTCCTGGAAGTCTAATTATAGAGGAGGTTGAGTTCCTGGAAGACCCATCACAAAAGAGGGTTGGTCATATGGGCATCCAATTTGCAGAAGAGACATTCACTTGGGCACCAATCAGAGGAGGCCTAGATATTAGGGAACCTATTATGCATGAATCCAAGTCATTAGGACACCCATCAGTGAAGAGGGACAGTCACTGGGACATGCATAATGGAGAATGTGCAGAAACTGGACACACATCATAGAAGAGGCATAGTCACTGCGGCACCCATTTTGGATGAGGTCCAGTGACAGGTCAATAAGATGATTAACACTGCAACATCCATTGCAGTGAATGGCCAACAATTAGCAATTAGGACACCAATTACAGAGGAATTCCAGTCACCGAGGCACTCATTATGGAGGAGGCAAAAATCTCTTGACACCCAACACAAAAGAGGGCTAGTCACTGTGGATGGCACCCCTCATATAAGAAGGTCAGTCACTGAGGCACCAATTATAGGGAAGAACCAGTAATGGGGCACATATTATATGGAAGTCTAGTCACTGAGACACCCATCACAATGTAGAGACTGTCAAAGGGGTAACTACTATGTAGGGGACCAGGTAATTGAGACACCTATCACAGAAGAGGATTTGTCATTGCATCAACCATTATGGAAGAAGGCTATTCACTGGCACCAATCACAGCAGAGACACAGTCACTGGGCCACATGTAAGTTGGAGGACCAATCACTGGCACTCCAAAGTGGAGGAGGCCCAGTCACTTGGACACCAGTCACAGAGGACAGTCAAGCACTGAGGTGCCCTTCACAGAGGAAGAAAACTCACTAGCACCCATCACAGATGAATGTCAATCAGAGGGGCAAATGTTATAGAGGAGGGTCAGGCACCATGGCTTCCATAACAGAAGGGGTCTAATCAATGGGATACCCATCAGAGAGGAGGGAGGGTCAGTCACTGGGACAACAATTACAGAGGAGTGAATGTAATTGGGACACCCATCACAGAATAGATTCAGTCATTGGGGCAACTATCACAGTGAAGATCCAATCACTGATGAATACATCACAAATAAAGGCCTGTCATTTATGAACCCATCACAGAGGAGGGCTAGTCACTGTGACACCCACTGGGAAGGGCTCAGTTGCTGAGAATCCAATCACAGAAGAGGGTCAGTAACTGGAGCAGCCATCACAGGGTAGGGAAAATCATTGTGGTATCAATCACAGAGTAGAATTAGTCACAGGTTCAACACTCACAGAGAAGGGCTAGTAACTGGGCCACCTATTATAGAGGAAGCTCAATCACTCCTGCAGTATCACAGAGGACAGACCATTACTCTGACATCCATCAGGAGGAGACTCAGTCACCGGGGCACCCATCACATAGGACGACTAGCCACTGGGGCAGTCATCATATATGAAAGTCAGTCAGCTAGTCACCAAAAATAGGAGAGACCCAGCTACTGTGCCACACATTACATAATGGGTCAAGTCAAAAGGACAACGTTCACATAAGGGAGTCAGTCACTAGGGTACCCATTATGAAGATGGCCCCATAAGTTTGACATCCATCACAGTTGCCAGCTAGTCACTAGATAAACCTTTATGGAGGAAGACAGTCACTGGGCAAGAATCAAAGTGGTGGCACAGTCAGTGGGGCAAGATATTGGAGGATGTTTAGTCACAGTTTCACCCATATGATGGAGACCCAGTCACTGAGTGTCATTCACAGAGTAAGCCAGTCACTAGGTCACTCATCAGACAGGAGAGTCACTCACTGTGGCACCCATCACAGAGATTGGCCAGTCACAATAATCACACAACATAGAGGAGAGCTAGTCAATGGGACTCCCATTACAGAAGAGGACTTGTCACCTATCACAGGAGAGGATCACTCACTAGGATACAAATAGTGGAGAGTTGCTAGTCATTTGCACTCCAATTACAGAAGATGGTGTCACTGAGGAACCCATCAAAACAGGTCCAGTCACTGGGCCTTCTTTCAAAAAGAGAGCTGGTCACAGGGACAATCATTTTTTAGGAGAACTAGTAAATAGGACATCCATCACAGAGGAGGGTTAAGCGGGTGACCAATATGGAGGAGTGCAAGTCACTGGAGGCACCAATTACAGAGGAAGCCCAATAACTGGGGCACCTGTCATAAAGGAAAGCCAGTCACTGAGAAACCCATTACAGTGAGGACCAAACAATGGGACACTCTTTACAGAAGAGGACTTTTCATTCTAGTACACATTACAAAAGATTGTCAGTCACTGGGGTACCAATCACAGAAGAAGTCAGTCACTGGGGCACCCATTATGAATGAGGCCCAGTCATTGTAACTCACCTCACTGATGAGGGCTAGTCAATGGGGGTACCCATCATATATGAAGACAAGTCACTGGGACATTACAGGGGAGATCCAGTCACAGGAGGACACATTATGGAGGAGGCCTAGTCACTGGGACACCCATCACAATAAAGGAACTATCTTGAGGGCACCTATTATAGAGGAGACCCAATAACTGAAACTCCCCCTCAAAAAAGAGGGCTTGTCTCTGGGTAAATCATTATGAAAGAAGGTCTGTCACCTAGGCACCATTACTGAGGTAGATCAGTCACTGGGACATTTTTCACAGAGGAGGACCAGTTTCTGGAACATCCATCACAGAAAACGGGCAGTAACTGAGGCACCCAATGTAGAGAAGCTGAGTCAATGAGGCAGCAATCACAGTGGAGAGACAGTCACACATATTACAAAGGTGAGCCAGTTACTGGGGCACCTATCAAAGAAGAGGGAAAGTCACCAGGATGCAAATTATGAAGTTGGTCCAGGAACTAGAACACATATCACAAAGAAGGGGTAGTCACTCAAGTATCCCATTTGGAGGAAGACCAGTCACTGAGGTATTAATTTCAGAAAAGGTACAGTCAGTGGAGCACCTATTATAGAGGAGGCAAGGTCAATGTGACACCATTCATGGAACATGGGGCATCCATTACAGAGGAGGTGTTGTCACAGAGGCACCCGTTTTGGAGATGACCAAGTTAATAGAACACCCATCACAGAAGAGGGCTAGTCACTGAGTTATCCATCTCCATGGATGGCCAGTAATGGAGGCACCAAACACAGAAGGATCCTAGTCACTGGGAAACACAACACAGAGTAGGGCTAGTTATTTGGGCACCCATCATACATGTAGGTCAGTCATTAATGCACCAATCATAATGTAGGTCCAAATACTGAGCACATATTATGGAGGAGGCCCATTCAGTGGGACACCCATCACAAAGAAGGCCCAGTTAATGTGGCATCCATTATGAAGGAGACCCAGTAAGAGGGACACACACGACAGTCACAAAGGAAAACATCACAGAGAGGAGCTAATCACTTGGACACCTATCACTGAAGAGGGCTTGTCACTTTGGCACCCTTCACATAGGAGGGTAAATCACTGGGACATCCATTACAGAGAAGGCCCAGTCACTGGGTCAACTATCACATATGAGGTCCAGTAACAGGGACACCCTTCACAAAGAGGTCAAGTCGCTTGGATACCTATTATTGATTAGGTCCAGTAAGTGGGACACCAATCACAGAAGAGGGCAAGTCACTTGGGTAGCCATAATATTGGAACACCAATATTTGTAACACCAATCATAGACAAGGCCCAGTCACTAGTGCAAACATAATGGTAGAAGGCCAATTTCTGAGGCACTAATTATAGAGAAGTCCCAGTCACTGGGGAAACCTTCACAGAGGAGAGCCAGTCTCTGGGACACCCATTATACAGGAAGTTCAGTCACTGGGGCATCTATTACAGAAGAGAACCAACACTGGACCTCAATCACTGAGGAAGATCAGTCACTTGGGCACCCATCACAGAGGAAAGCCAGTCACTGGGCTATAAACTATGTAGAAGGATCAGTTAGTGAAACACCTATCACAGAACACGACTAGTAATTGGGGAACCAAACTTGGAAGACAGTCCGCACCAATCACAGAGGAGGTTCAGTCAGTAAAGCACTTATTATGGAGGCAGTCAAGTCACTATAACACCCATTACAGGGAGGAACAGTCATTGGGGAACCCACTATGGAGGAGGCCCAGAAACAGAGCACCCACACAAAGGAGAGCAACTCATTCAAGCACTCATTTCAGAGGTGGTCCACATACTAAGACACGTGTAACAGTAGGGTGAAAACTATGGCACCCATTTCAGTGGTTGGCCAGTCATCAAAGAGGAGGCCCAGATGCATTGGTATGCATAATGGGGGTTCATTATCTGTGACGCCCATCATGGAGGAGGGCTAATCAATACAAAACCTATTATATATGA
>NW_007260753.1:0-3996 GCF_000164805.1 Carlito syrichta
AGGAGTTCAGTGCTATGGTGAGCAGTGGTCATGCCACTTGGGTGATGGAGGGAGACCCTAAACTAAATTTAAGAAAAAATTGCCGGGCATGGTGGCTGAAGCCTGTAATCCCAGCACTCTGGGAAGCTGAGTGAGAGGATTGCCTGAGCCCGTGGGTTTGAGACCAGCCGAGGCCACATGGTAAGACCTCGTCTCTACAATAAAATGAAAAACAATAATATGGGTGTGGTACTCACGCCTGGAATTTCAGTTGCAGTCTTAAAGTTTCTTTGAGATCTTTGCATTACAATATTAATTTGCAAGATATAAATTTGCAATTATTTATAGGCTACAATGCAAACGTCAAATATCTGGTCTTGTCTAACCTCAAGATTCCATTACTCAAATACATTTTGTCAACTCCTGAGCTCACTTTCCTGCACTGGACAGCTAAATTTGAAATAAGTACCAATATTTCCATGTAAATCTAGTATCCTTCCTGCCTATTTCTTAGGAATTGATATACTATCCAAAGGTAAGGAGACTAGACAGAAAATATGTGGCCTGAATGGTAATTGTTTCAACTGGAGGCAATTTTTATCCTTGAACTCAACAAGTTACACACTCATCTTATTATTGAAATGTAATTCTCTTCTTTTCAACCCTCTTTGAAAGAGCAATCTACACGACCAAGACAAATGTACATGTCTAAGAACACTGAGGGGCACACCTCATCAACAAGGGTATCTACTTGATGAACATTTGTTTATCTAACCCTGAGTTGTACCCCACATCTTTAAAATTTAAAAAAAGAAGAAAAGTATGTTTTTTAACAAGAAAAAAAAAACACCGAAACCATTCCATGGTAAAATCAATGTTCACTTTTCAGTAATTAATAGTTTCCCTCTAACATTTATTGTAAAATGTAACATAAATGATAAGTTAGGTTGTCAAAATATTTCCGTGTTTTTGAAAACACCTCAAACTAATAAATAAAGAAAAATATTATTGCCTATTTTATATAGCTAGCTCTTATATATTCATGACCAAAAGTAAGAGTAGCATAAATTAATGAAAACAATGTTCCATTCCTTAGTTTATTCATTAGTTCCAACGTCTCTTCATTAAATCCAATATTGAGCGGCCAATGAAATATACAATCATTAGTTTGTGTTTTGCTATTTGTTAAAGTTAGTCTAAGTTGATTTCCAACTAGAAAGCACCTGGGTGTCCTTCCCCTCTGATAGATTTCCTGCCGCACGCTTCCAAAAGAACCACATGTTCTCACTCATTTGTGGACCCTGAAGATTTACCATAATACTATAAGAAAGGGATTGGCAGTGGTGGGAAACTGCCAGGGGTGGGGGATGGTGCATAACATCAATAAGGGTACCTGATCTCAAACTAGGCAAAGTGGGGACCAAAAGGAGGCCCAAACTTTACCTGTACGATGGCCACTGGTATACCTAATCTGGAATTGTACCCCACACCTTTAAAATAAAATTTAAAAATTAAAAAAAGAAAAGAAAAATTCCTTTTTCAGATGTCCTATCTGCCATCCCACCTGCACCCCAGGCCTCTGTTTAGAATTCAAGAACTATGTTACCATTTGTGTTGGAGCAGATCCATATGATTGTGCAGAGATCTGTGGCTGGGGGCAAAGTTACATTCTCTTGGTGGATTCTTAGTCTTACGTCAGCCAGTGTTCAATCTGTTTCACTTAGTGGCTCTATCTGAAAAGTTGGGACAGAAACTCTGGCTCAGAACTAGGAGTTCTACTCATCTGAGATTCAGAAGCCCAGTAATGGACTTTGGTTGACTCAACAACATTCAGTGAACCCCAGAAAATGTCTTAGTCAATTTCAGTAATGCTATTTCTTTCCAGAGGTAGAGAGAGGAAAACAAATTCCTGGTGGCTGATGGCAGAGATGTGCGACTGAATTCACCAACCTCAAAGCCAGCTCTGCCTCTTGGAGTTTGATTTGGTGGAATAATGGACTTCTTGATTGTTTAAACCAGCTTGAGATGGGGTTTTTGTTACGTGCAGCAGACACATCCTAACTCATACTGATGCCGTAGGAAAGAAGTTTATTGTCGTGATTTCAATTCACTAAGAAGGACCTCAGAGCTCTGGTGTTCTTATTAGTCAAATGCCTCTGGGAGCATCATCCTCTCCATTCTCTGAGATCAGTGCCCTCTGAGCCTCAGATGAGCCTTTTTGTAACTGTCTGGAGTGTCGTCTAGCTTGACGATGGCCCCTGGCTATACTGTCTGTTACTAGTTGTACCTACTATCCATGCTTGGAGTCAGCCAGAGTCTCTCCACGGTCTTTCTCTTTAAGGATCCTGTGCATCTCAATGTGGTATCTTGTTTGAAAAGGTTTCAGTGCTTGTAGGTGGAGGAGCAGCAGGATTATCATCCTTTTTCGACCCTACGTCTACAAGCTTCCATAATATTTATGGTTGCCTCTCTGTTCCCTTAATCAAATGGAAATGAGATTTGCCAGTGCTACTGAGATTGGTAGTAGGTCTAGTTTTTGAAATAGACCTAGGGTATCTGAATTTAACAAGACATCTAACAAAGCCTCTCTGCTGTCTTTGGACAAGTTGGAGAAACGTGAGGTGACCACGCAGGCAGATTTACGAATGTTCACGTCTGCGCACCTTCAGAATGCTGATGAACGGATCAAGGTCAATTTAGAATAAGTTCCTCAATGCCTGCTTGGAAGCATAGCATCAGATACGTTCTACTCAATATTTTTATCAGTGAATAAAATAAAAGTACAGAAGTACACTCTTTGTATCATTTCCCAATGATATGAAACTGCAGGAAGCGTCAATATGATGAATAACTGAAGCTGAACTCCAAAATAATTAAACAAGCTGCATCAATGGGCCAACTGTAAAGGAGTCTGTTTTTTCATAAATAATGAAGAATGTGGTGAGAATCATGGAAAAACGGCTAAAAAGGTAACTCAGTGGTTAGAAAGAACTTGGGTTTGTGCAGAGGTTCACGCCTGTAACCCCAGTACTCTGGGAGCTAAAGCAGGATAATCACTTGAGCCCAAGAGGCCGAGACCAACCAGGGCAAATATAGCAAGATCCCCTCTCTACAAAAAAAAAGAAAATAGCCCCACCTACTTTGGAGGTTGAGGTAGGAGGATCACTTGAGCCCAGAAGTCTGTGGCCACAGTGAGCTACGATCACAGCACCGCACCTGGGCCACAGAGTAAAACTTTTTTTATCTCTATAAAAGAGAACTTGGAATATATAAATGGAAAAAATTAGTAGCTATATTCATATATTTGACGGACTGTCTATATGGAATTAGTGATAGACACATTATATCTGCATAAAGTAGGGCTAAGATAGCTTTTTTCTTTTGAGTCAGAGTCTCACTTTTTTGCCCAGTCTAGAGTGCAGTGGCACGCTCTTCTTGACCACCACAGCCTTGACCTGCTGGGCTCAGGTGATCCTTCCACCTCAGCCTTCCAAGTGGCTGGAGCTACAGGTGTGTGCCAGCCTTCCGAGTAGCTGGAACTACAGGCACGCGGTACCACACCCAGCTAATTTTTGATTTATTGTAGAGATGAGGTCTCACCAAGTTGCCCAGGCCGGTCTCGAACCCTCAGGCTCAGGAAATCCACTCACCTCAGCCTCCCAAAGGCACAGGATTACAGGCTGAGCCACCGAGCCCCGCTGATGTTGTTTTCCAATTGTACTTTTAATCTCTATTTGCTGGGATGTTATATACCTTTTACTCTTCCTTTGATGGTTGCGTAGAGGTTACAACATGCACTTTTTGGCTTCTCTTTTTCCTTCACTCTGTCGTCTAAGCAGCAGTGCAGTGGCGTGATCACAGCTCAAACTCCTGCAGCCGCAAACTCCTGGACTCACATGATCCACACAGCACTTGGTACCTCAAATGATGAATCGATAATCAACTAGAGAGAAGCAAATAACGTCGGAGAACCTAAGAAGTCTTCCGCGGCTACTGTGCTAATGGCTGAGTACGCTA
>NW_007260753.1:4236-13729 GCF_000164805.1 Carlito syrichta
CCTGTCATTCTTTGTGTTTTCACAGGCGCATTTAACTGCTTTATATTTACTGTAATTATTGATATACTTGGTTTTAAATCCACCAGATTATTATGTGAGTTATTCTTGTTCTGCCTGCTCTATGCTCCCGTTTCTCTCCATTCTTGCCTCTGTTAGGTTGATGTTGTTTTCTTTTTTTGAATTGGAGTCTCACTCTGTCGCCCAGACTGGAGGCCGCCGACAGTGGCCGTTCCCGGTCACCGCAGCCTCGACCTTCTGGGCTCTGGCAATCCTTCCGCCTCAGCCTTCCGAGTAGCTGGAACTACAGGCACGCGCTACCACACCCGGCTAATTTTTTATTTATTGTAGAGATGAGGTCTCGCCAAGTTGGCTCAAGCAGTCTTCCCCCAATGCTGGGATTACAGGCGTGAGCCATCCTGCCAGGCTGTTTCTCTAACATTTGAGCATCATTAGCTGAATTTTTCCTCCACTAGTGTGCACAGTTCTCTGAGCGATCTTTGTCTTTTCTGTGCTAGCCCAGTGTTATTTTATTGTCATACTGGAAATAAAGGCCGTTATGGTAATCGTTGAAGTGGTGTTTTCTTGGGCAGCCACCATTCCTGACAGGCAAGGGAACAGTGCTGGGGAAAAGGATGGTGAGTCTTACCTGAAGGTGGGATGGAAGTTTTCTTTGCAGGAATTTCTCAAGCTTCCCTGATAATAAGAGTTAACTGGAGTGCTGTTTTACATACAGATTTCCTGGCTTCTCTTTTGTTGACGTTGATTTAGTAAATTTGATTTATGCCCCTGGAATTTGTTTTTTTTATTTTTTTTTTGAGTTGGAGTCTCACTCCACTGCCCAGACTGGAGTGCAGTGGCATGTTCATGACCACCCTAGTATAGACCCACTGGGCTCAGGCGATCCTTCCGTCTCCATGGAATTTGTACTTTTAACAATCATGTAATTGCTGTCCTTAGGGAAGTGTGGGGAACACTAGCCTGTGAAGTATGGTTTTGAGGGTGTGGTCAGAAACTGGCAGTGCCCGATTCCTGAATATCCCCCCTAAGTGCCATGAAGGTATTTCTCTCTTTTGTGTACCTTCCACTACTAGCTATTCAGTCCCAGTTGGTTATCTTGTTCTCACCTCAGATTCATCACGTCCTCACCATTTCACCTCAGTCGACAATTTCCATTCAATTTCCAGTCATTCCCGTCCCACACACCCTGAGTCACAATGGTACCAAACCAGTTGCCATTCCATGCTCTTCAGAGCTTTTGACTTTTTTCGCATTGCATTTTCTGCATGGGATGCCTTTCCCCACTACTCAGCTCTTTGCATGTCTACTTATTCTTTAGAATCCACAGTCATTTCCTTAGAAGTCTTCTTTAGCTCCCCCAGGTAAAGTTAATTCTTGCCTCTGTCTCCTAACTTGGATTTCTCTGATCTAGAATGCATGTTACCTTGTAATTATTTGCTTGTCTCTCTCAGTGGGCAGCAGGGACGGGGACAATGTCTTCATCTCTGTATTCCAGCGCCGAGGAGAGTCTAGTAGGAATCTTAGAAATAGTTCCTGAGTGAACTTGAGACTTCTAATAACTTTCTTAAACAATTACTGTTCAATAAAAATATATGGATTTATTTATGTAATTCCAGTTATTCATTCACTAACCGATCCATTTATTTGGTAGATACTTGAGACCCTCTGCACTGTACCCTATGGATTTCTTCACCAGTTTTAAATCTAGCAATGGTGCCCCATTGAGTGAATTGGTGACTATGGCAAATTTTGTATTAAAAATATTTTTTAAATGAATGAAGCCATTCTATTAATAAATATAACAACTTCATTGCCGCTGCAGCCTCGACCTGCTGGGCTCAGGTGATACTTCCCCCTCAGTCCTGTAAAATTTCTCCACTCTGTCCCGTAAAATTTCTACAACATCAGTTTTAAATTTGGCAATTGTGCCTCACTGAATGAATTGGTATGGCAAATTTTTTATTAAAATGCTTTTTAAATGAATAAAACCATTCTGTTAGTAAATGTAACAACTTTATTTTCTCATATATTCAAAAGTGATGTCATAGATCTTATCTGGAATTTGAATAAATTAAAAAATCATCACCAAGAATAAGAATGTCATTATTCAAGCCACCACTGATCAAAAATTGATCTGGCCATTTTTTTCCTCTTCCTCTGAAAGATCATCATCTCAAGTCCTATGCTTGTCCTAACAGTCTGAGTCAGGGGTCAGCAAACAGTAGGACAAAAATTTGGCCAGCAGCTTTTTTCTGTAAGTAAAGTTATATTGGAAATGAACCGTGCCACTTAAGTATTGGCTGTGGCTAATTTTTTTTTGCTGCAGCAGCAAAGTCGAGTAGTTACAACTGAGACAGTATGACCTGCAGAATCGAAAACATTTACTATTTGTCTCTTTCCAGAAAAAGTTTGCTGACCCTGGTCTAAGATATGTTTCCGTATATTCTTTGTCCATTCATAAGGCTAGAACTCCTTGAAAACACAGACTATCTCCTATTTCTGTTTGTATCTTCAGTGTAATCAGTCACACTGTGTCTTGTTGGAAAGAGGTGCTCAAGTTCAGTGAATGTTAAGTAACCTCATCCAGCTGTACAAATAATCATGGGTTCCCCACTCAACACCTTACATAATATAGAAAAGAGCCATTGAAAACCAGATATAGGGTGATTTTTTTTAGTCAGGACAATTTGGAGTTGATTTTTAGGAATATCGACATCAATAGGACAAACTCTGATCTTGGTATGCTGTGATGGGTTGCTTCTGTTCTCATTTTCAGTAAACCAGGGATGAGAAGAGATTAATGCAACTTTTGCTCTCCAATATTATTCTCATGCCTAATGCAGTCCCCAAAGTATTTCTAGGGCTGCCCCAGCATCAGCTGCTGGACAGCGTGGCCAGGGAGGAGCTAAGCCAGCATGCTGGGGAGATTGGCATTCCCCACTCACTCATACCAGCAGGTAAATTCTGTTTTGCAATTTGGTATTATAGGAAAAGAGGAGGGGTTTGGGAAGCAACTTAGCCTGTTCTCTGTGCTCTTTCTACCCTTGTTTGAATGTCCTCATATGTAAATCAGAGAAATGAATGGCATGTAAATTTGTTTTTTGGTCTTTGCAAAAATTATCTTATCTAATACCTCATTTGAGTATGCATTGGAAAGGGATCCAAAAAAATAATCTTGGACAGTTTCCTTAATGTCCAGGCCTTAGGTGGCAAATATGTAGCAAGTTTTCCCTCCCATCTCCTGTCATATCCACTAGTAGATCATTGCATCCTTTCACACAGACCCTCAGAATCTTCTTAAAATGTTCCAGATGGCCACCACCAGCTAGTGAGAATTGGCACATGAGGTGAAACCTTACCTTCCAAAGCTCCAAAGCTAGTCGTACCTGTTTCAAAATGTGATCATCTGGTACTGCCTTTTATTTCTTCCTTATCTCCTCATATGGTGTTTGGTGAAGAACTACAAGACAAAACTGGGGAGGCCTGGCAATTCTCAGCAGAATGCAGAGCACAGACAAAGGTGTCTGGGGACTAGACTGAGCAAAGGAGGTGGGCATAGGAAGGTCCCACGAAGTGAACTTGAAATAGAAAAGAGGGCATTAGCTGGGCTCGGTGGCTCTGCCTGTAATCCCGCGCCTTTGGGAGGCTGAGGTGAGTGGATTGCCTGAGCCCGCGGGTTCGAGACCCGCCTGGGCAGGCGAGACCTCATCTCTACAATAAATCAAAAAATTAGCCGGGCGTGGTAGCGCGTGCCTGTAAATCCGGCTACTCGGAAGGCTGAGGCGGAAGGATTGCCGGAGCCCAGCAGGTCAAGGCTGCGGTGGCCGGGAGTGGCCACTGCACTCCAGTCTGGGCAACAGAGTGAGACTCCAACTCAAAAAAAAAAAAACAAAAAAACAGAACAACAACAACAAAAAAAAAAAAAGAAAAGAGGACATTGGCATCCAGGTCATGACATTGAAGGAATTGCCCAGGTGATTGTGGAAGCTGACAAGTCCAGGAGAATCTGCAGTGTGCTGGCAGGCTGGAAATTCCTTCAGGTGGTGCTGGTGCAGTCTTGAGTCTGAAGGTGATATGAAGGACAGAATTCTTTCCTCTTCAGGGGATCTCCATCTTTTCTCTGAAGTTCCTCAACTGATTGAATGAGGCCCACCCATACCGTGGAGGGGAATCTGCTTTACTCAAAAGGCTACTGAATGAACTGGTAATCACATCGAAGAATCGTCTTTGAAGCAACATCTAGACTGGTGCTTGACCACTAGGCACCACAGCGTAACCAAGGTAACACATAAAATTAAGCGTCAGCATAGGTGATTGTCCACCAGCAGACAGATAGGTGTTTAAAAATTTTTATTATTATATATTTTAATTTCATGATATAAAACTTCTGATTTCACAGGAATTATTGTTTAGAACAAAGGTAAATTTTTAAAGTAAAACAATTGATTTAAAGAAAATTATTAAATAAATATCGGATATAAGTAGTATATGGTAGTTTAAGGAAGGTTGTACTGAAACAATCAATATTAAAGAAACAATCGTAAGCAACAGAATTACTGTACCCTGGTAATAAGTCGTAATAGAAGCGGGGTTTAGGGAGACTAATTGGGAAAACTTGAACAAAGGTCACAGATAGAAAACTGAAATTCATCAACAAATAGTATATGTGAGAATGTTGTGTCTTACTAGAGTAATAAAATAATGCATTTTATAAACATACATTTTGCTATATTTTCTGAATGTGATTTTTCCAGCTATTCCTTTTTTAAAAAAAAAAATGCTTATGCTATTATTTTAAATAGAAGTTCAAAATTTTATTTAATCTGAACAGTTCATCTTTTGTTTTATTATTTCTTTAAAAAATCATAAGCTTAAGAAGTCATCCTTGACCGGACTCAGTGGCTCAACCTGTAATCCCAGCACTTTGGGAGGCCAAGGTGAGTGGATTGCCTGAGCTTGCTGAATCGAGACCAGCCCGGGCAACTTGGACAACCTCATCTTGACAATAAATCAAAAATTAGCCGGGCATGAGAGCACACATCTGTAGTTCTGGCTACTTGGAAGGTTAAGGTGGAAGGATCGCTGGAGCCCAACTGGTCGACGCTGGGGTGGCCGTGAACATGCCACTGCACTCCAGCCTGGGCAACAGAGTGAGACTCCAAAAAAAAAAAAAAAGAACTCATCTTTGGTTTTTAATGTGCAGATCTAATATCTTGGTTAGGTGGGTTTTTGCAGATGATGTGTTTAAAAATATTTTTTACTTTTTAATGGAACTGGGGTTTATTTTCTTATATGTTTTAAAAGATAGAACTGAAATAACTTAATTCCCTTAAATCCCTACACAGTTATTCCTCAGGCAATCCACTTACCTCGGCCTCCCAAAGTGTGGGGATTACAGTCTGAGCCACCAAATCTGGCCTAAAAGGTATTTGTAATGAGAAACTTCAATTCCTGAAATGTGTCTTGAACATTTTTTTTTTTCAGGTGTGAATCACTGTGCCCAGCTCCTTTTTTCCTGTTTGGACGCTACCTTGGGGCATCGAAGTTGTTCTGAGAATGAGTAAACACCGAGAAGGCAGAACCAGAGGAGGATGAGTGAGAATCTGGGTCTGCTTCTGTATTGTGGAGAATTGTAAGCTCGGAAATTAGAATTTTGCTTAAACCTGAATTCATCTGGTCTCCTATCATCAGCAGGAGAAAGCACTTATGTGATGCGGTGACTAACACGTATATTTCTCCACAAACTCTCACCAGCCTCGGTTTGGTAGTCGTCTTTCTGAAAGACAGATCTGGGTGTGCTGTTCTTCTAGTTGAAAAAAACCTTGGCTTCCCACTGCCCTCAGTATACAGGACAAGTTTCTTTTCTTTTCTTTTCTTTTCTTTTTTGACTTGGAGTCTCACTCCATCGCCCAGGCTGGAGTGCCATGGCACACTCACGGCCACCCAAGCGTCAACCTGCTGGACTCTGGCGAACCTTCTGCCTCAGCCTTTCAAGTAGACAGACCACAAATGCATGCTACCATGCCCGGCTAATTTTTTACTTCTTGTAGAGAAGAGATCTCACCAAGTTGCCCGGGCTGGTCTCAAACCTGCGGGCATAGGCAGTCCACTCGCCTCGGCCTCCCAAAGTGCTGGGATTACGGTCTGAGCCACCGAGCCCAGTCTCAAGTTTCTAAAACTGTCATTTAAAGTCTTTAGCAATTGGGTCCACTTCTGTTTTATCGCCTCATTTTTTGCTAGTCATCCCAGGCACTTAGTCTAGGCTTTGGTGTGACCAAACATGTACTCTTATGGATGTTGTGGTTTTGCTCATGTTCTGTCTGCCCGGATTGCACTTTCCCTTTCCATACCCTTTTCTGACTTACTAAGAACAGACATGAGAGAACATAAGTGTTCATTACTCTTAAATGTTAAGCATTACACATCGTTGTCATTCTTGCTGACCCAAGGGCTAAATTGGAGAGTGTCGGCAGGAGGACAGCTTAATGCACCCAGACACTCGATAAAAAGTACGTTTAGGTCCCAAAGCTCTCCTTCCATAGGCATTGTAATATGATTATACCACAAAAACCTCAGAGAGCAACAAGCTTAGACAAAATGGCTTTACGTTATTGCAAAAGACAAATAACAAGAAATAAAAACATATGCACACATGAAAACCATGTGCACAAATGTTCATAGCAGCATTATTTATCATAACCAGAAAGTGAAAAACCCTATATGTTCATCTACTAATGATGGGTAAACAAAATGTGGTATATACATACAATGGAATACGATTTGGTCATCAAAAGAATGAAGGACTGATGTATACTACAACATGAATGAACCTCGAAAACACCATGCTAGTGAAAGAAGTCAGACACAAAAGGCCATATGCTCTATGATTCCATTTATAGGAAATGTCTGGAAATGACAAATCTATAAAGACAGAAAGTAGAGTAGTGGCAGCATAGAACTGGGGGCATGCAAATATTGATGGGTGAAGGCAAAATAGAGGAAAGTTTCTTTCTGGAGTGATAAAAGCATTCTAAAATAGACTGTGAACTGAGCTACTGGATTGAGAGTTCAGTGAAAGTTCTTTGCTACTTAGAAATCAAAACATTAGCTGGATGTCGTGGCATGTGCTTGTAGTCCCAGCTACTTGGGAGGCTGAGGCAGGAGTATCGCTTGAACTTGGGGTGGAGGCTGCACTGAGAGCCAAGATTGTGCCACGGCACTCCAGCCTGGGCAGCAAAGTGAGACCTGACTCAAAAAAAGAAGGAAGGAAGGAAGGAAGGAGAAGCAGTCAGTGGCTAACACAAATGTAAAAATTTTTTGTTTATCTTAAAGATGTGGGATACAATTCAGGGTTAGGCACAAATTGTGGAGTTTACAGCAGATAAAACACAGCAGCAACAACTTGCTAAAACATTCAAATTCCCTCTGCTTGAGAGACAGTAAAAACTGACTAAAATAGGTTAAAATCAGTATGACCAAAAGGAGCTTGCTGACATCACAAAAACAAGCTTGCTGACATCACAACTCACATTTATTTTCTTACTTTAAATTAGAATATTTATTGCCCATAAAGAAGGTTGCTACACAATAATAAAAATTTGATTTCACCAAGGAAAGTACAATAATTTAAAATTTATATGCACCGATATAAATTTAGAGTGGTGGACGGCTACATTCTTTCTGGTAATTGATAGATTAAGCAGACAAAGCATCGCGAAGGAGATATCATGTGTGAGAAGTACAACTAGCAGCATTGAGATAATGAAGACACACAGATTACTAAAGACAACAAGTAGAGAATACTTATTTCTTTGAAGCACATACTTGAGACATTTATGAAAATTGACTGCAAGTTATAGAAAACAAACTTTAACCTTCATTTCAGAGAATGATGTCTTTTCTAAAAAGGTCTATTTCTATCAGAATCTCCATCTGGGGACTGAGTGAATGGACTCTCATCAGCACTCTGCAGGATCTTTTCTCTATGGATGGGGAGTGTGGAATCTACCGTTGATTCCACCCGTGGTTGAAGATGGATGGAGCTATCAGTATTGGCTCACAGAACTGGAGGCAGTCTTCCCATCTGGGTTCCTGCCATAGGCCTTCATTTGAAAGTCCCCACTGACGTGACAGAAGCAAGGTCCAGGAGTGAGAGCACAGGAGTTGCAAACTACCACCCCAATTGCAGTCATATTGCAAGTATCCTACCACACAGTGAAGAGTAAATGCTCAATGGACCAATGTGAACACAAGCGTGGCTTCTAGTTGGTTGGTTTTCATCAAAGTTAGACAGAATTTCCTGCACAACCCACATTTCTATTGCATATTTCATATGAAGTCCCCCTGACCTGAATTTGCCCCTGGGATCCGTTAGCTTCACACACACACACACACACACACACACACACACACACACACACACACAAACACACACAAATTGCTTATGCCCAAGAGCTTATTGTTACTCCTTTCCTTCCACCAATCACCTACAAACTCCAAAATTCACCCCCAAAGCCTTTTCTAATAAAACAACAGCCTTAATATCACCGCAGGGAGACAGATTTCATTTGAACTCCTATGTCCTGTCGATTTGCAATAAAAGATTTTCTTTTCTCAAAAACCCCGTTGCATCATTTTGGCCTCCACTCCTTGGGTCGTGACCCCTTTTGCTCAGTAATATCAGTTTCGATTATTTGAGTTGGCTTCTCGGATGGAAAGCTGTAGAGGCTGACTTTATTTTTTATTCATTTATTTTATTTTATTTTTTTGTTTTTTGAGTTGGATGCTCACCTTGTCACCACGCTCACAGCTACTGTAGCCTGGAAAGGCTCGGCTCAGGCAATCCTTCTGCCTCAGCCTCCAAGCAGTGTTGTTTTGATTTGCATTTCTCTGAAGAGGAGTGAAGCTGAGCACTTTTTCATGCTTGGAAGGATCAAGGCGGGCGAGGGAAACCTCATTCAGTATAACGGGCAGGAAAGAGCAAAGGAAGGGTGGAGTTTAAGGTTTCTGGGTATTTTTTAAGTGTGTTCATTGCTATCAGTGTATCACTGCTCCCAGGCCTTCTTAATGGACAGCTTACTATGTGTATGCATGCAGAACATGCTTCTATATTTATTTCTCTATCTATCTGCGTACACTCAAAACTGTGAGGTCACACCACTACTTCTAATTCCAATCAAACATCCACAGAGTTCATTTAGTTCTCTCCCTCTCCATAGCTATAACTGTCTTCTCCAACAGTGAAAACTCTAACTCCTATTATAATTATCAGAACAAGGAACACTTGTGGTGTTTGATAGGCTGATATTAATTCTTCCTCTCTCATTTGGGGTGTACAGGGCAGTAATTATGCAACATGCTTCAAAAGAGGGAAATGAATTATGTGATAAGATACTGTCTTGAAATAAAAACCTGACTGATTTTACATCTTTTATTTATTTATTTTTGAGTTGAAGTCTCAGTCTGTCGCCCAGGG
>NW_007260754.1:0-9378 GCF_000164805.1 Carlito syrichta
TACATGGCTGTTCCTAAAAACAAGTAATCTGGGTATACGAGTCCTCAGTCTGAAAATCTACATGGCGTCTCATGAATGCCTAAAGAAGAATCAGGGATTCGAGGCATGAATGTAGGTAATAGCAATCATCATATACAGGAAACTACATGGCCTCATGGTTAATATAAGAGAATAAATCTGTTTTCCACGGTTCCTCTATCAAAAAATCTACATGACTTCTTCTAAGGGCTAAACAAGTTCAGGGTTTCGAAACACGAATCAAGGGAAAGAAAGTCCTCACATACAGGACACTACATGGTCTCCAACTAATTACGAATAAAGAATCATGGTTGTACGCACCCTCAATCCAGAAAATTTGCTATGGGACAAACAAGAAACAGATCTTCGAGCTCCCCAAATGTTTCAGATCAATTTAGCATTCGGATATTATGAATCGGTCATTTCAGGACTCCAGCAACATTCTGGTACTCTTAAAAGTTGTAAATGGTATTGGGCACTCCAAGACCTTTAGGTTCCTCAGAACAACTAAGGCCAGATTCCAGGACAAAAAGAATCTTCTTGCCATATTTGGATGTAACTCTGGTCTTAAGGTGAACCATGTAATCCTCCCATTCCCTGTATCTTTTTATTTTGAGAAGGGAAAGGGTTTAGCACTTGCCAAATGTTTACTACATACTTTTAATGGTAACCAGGAATCATGGAATCCACAAACCTGGGAAACTTCTGGGCATCTGTCTTTTGATATACTGAATTTGGAATCCAAATCGACGGGAAAAATCAGGGCATCTTACTGAGTATTAAAAGGAAATCCCTTTCTAGGGGTTCTCATTTTCTGGAATCTACAGGGCCTCTTGATAAGGTTTAATCAGCAATCTGGCCTTCTGGGTCCCTACATATTCAGAGCTAATTCCTCCGTGGATATGCTAAATATGTCATTACAGATCCTCGGGATCTTTCTAGTCCTCTTGTTAGTTGTAATCTAGGATTTGGCCCTAGAAATCCTTTTGTTTCCCAGGACCGTCTTTGACCATAATCATATTCCCCAGAATAAAAAGATGCATTGGTACAAAATTCCTCGATTCAAGTGACCTCAAAGTACAGAAAATTCTTGTCGGTGGGCAGGTAGGAATTGGGGTTTTGGGTTTGGAATATTCCACATTTGGTAAGGTCTTGTGAGGGGGAACTAGGAATCTTGGATTCCAGTTCCAAAAGAATATTATGGACGTCTTTCTCTTGATATTCACAAAACTGGAATTCTCGGTCACCAGCAACTGTCTCGACATCCTGCAGAGTGAAGTAGGAAGCTGGGAAATGGAGTTCATCATATACATGAAATTACCCAACATATTGGTAAGGAATCTTCCTTATATGAGTCCTCAGTCCCAAAACTACAGGCCATCTTCCTAAGTGGTAACCACAAATCAGATTTTTGAAGTAGGAATCTGGGTAATAGGAGTCCTCACGTACAGGAAACTTCACTGCCTATTGCTAAGTAAGAAGAAGGAATCCGCGTTACTCAGGTCCTCAATCCCCAAAATCTTAAGGTCATCTTGCTATGGGCTAAACACGAATCATGGTGTTTTCGAGCATGAATCTGGAAAATGGAGTCCTTATTTAAAGGCAACTACATGACCTTTTGGTAAGAAAGATTAAGGAATATGTGTTACATGAGTCCTCAATCCCAAAAATCTACAGAGCATTTTGGGAATTTCTAAAAAGAATCATAGTTTCAAAGCAGGATGTATCTAATGAGAGTCCTAATATACAGGAAAATACACAGCCCCTTGCCAAGGGTGAAAAAGAATCAGGGTTATAGCATTCCTCAGTCCCTAAAATCAACAGGCTGTCTGCTGTGGGCTAAACAAGAATCAGGGTTTAGAAGCTGGAACATAGGTAATAGCAGTCCTCATATGCAGAATCCATATGATCTCTAGCTAAGGAGAACTAAGAAACCTCTTTTACACGGTTCCTCCATCACAATATCTCCATGACATCTTGCTAATGGCAAATCAAGAATCAGGGTTTCCAAACAGGATTCTGGGGAAAGGGAGTACTCATATACAGGACATCACACAGCCCCTCGGTAAAGACGAATAAGGAATCTGTGATACACAAGTCCAGAATCCGAAAAATTATCAGGGCGACTTGATGCAGTATAAAAAAGAATTAAGGATGCGAGCTCGTCTCATGTTTCAGAGATATTTGGCTAGTGGTTATTATGAATCAGTCATTTCAGGACGCCAGCAACATTCTGGTGTTGGGAGCCACCATCTATAGCTACATGGCTGAGGCCTGTTAAGACCCATCTTGAAGATCGCCTCTGACATAAGATATCAGTTATACCTATTATATTGGTGTGTGATCACTGACCTGTGTGCATACATGGCAGTAAAACTTATACGTCAATCTCTATACACCTGATGAAAAGTTGCACAGCAGAATTATTTTATATGACCTTGTCCCTTCTTTTTTTTTTTTTGAGTTGGAGTCTCACTCTGTCTCCCAGACTGCAGTGCAGTGGCCGCTCCCGGCCACCGCAACCTCGAACTGCTGGGCTCTGGCGATCCTTCTGCCTCAGCCTTCCAAGTAACCGGAACTACAGGTGCGTGCTACCACGCCCAGTTAATTTTTTGATTTATTGTAGAGATGAGGTCTCGCTGCCCAGGCGGGTCTCAAACCCGCGGGCTCAGGCAATCCACTCACCTCAGCCTCCCAAAGGCGCAGGATTACAGGCTGAGCCACTGAGCCTGGCTACCTTGTCCCTTCTAAGTTGTACTTCTTTCTAGATATTTTTAAACTTCTATTTACTGGTAGACAGGTTAGTCAGCTCTTGTTCCCAAAGGCAGTTTCTCCTAGGATTAAGATTAGAAACTAAATTACCATAATAGTTTTATTGCCCTGCCTCTAGCCAGGCAGGACGTTTTTCTAGTTTCGTTACATGCCGAAACTCTGTTTGCTTCAGCTCGTGGCGATTGTCATGGTAACCGTGTAGTCCATTATCCAAGAGTGTGACAGCTACTATTTGATTTTTAGAATAGACTTGTTTGGATAAAACATACATTTATGATGATATAATTTCAATCGGAAAGATTTAAACAGTAATCAGCATTCATAGAAAACTTTTAAGTTTTGTTTAAGCTTTTAAGTTTCCTTATCTCAGATTATGACTTTAGTTCTTGTTCCTGTAGGCCAATTTTAAGATTCTTTGATTAGTATAACGAAATTTTCCCAACGGTGTTGTTTTTGCTTCTAATATTACAATAGGAAATTTTACACGTAGCCATGTATTAATATACTGGGAAAAAAGATTTAAGTTTTGGGTTAAAGTCGTAGTTTTATTAAAATAGAATGAGAAATATAGTATTATGATTTTAAAAATAATATGTCAATGATAATTATAAGATTTAATGATAAAGTATTAGCTTAATATGATATAGCATAGTATTAAAGTCCAATCACTAGATCATATAAAAATTAAAGTTTAGATATATAAACCTCATATAAGTCATGGTAAGGAATATTTTTTGAATTAATTTTTATAGAATTACAGGGCACTATGCTGAATCATAATAGGTTAATTGAATAAATAAAAATTAAGTCATTTAAGTAAACTTATAGATTATAGTATAGTGTTAAGTTGATAATATCAATCGTTAAAAAATATTAGGAGTCAGTGAACTTGGATTGAACCTAGAGTTAACTTAGAAAGTTTTTGTATTAATCAGGGTTTAGAACAAAGAGTATAATATGAATGATTTATTGAACACTATGGAAGACACTTTGAATGAACTGTATTGAAATTGTGCACCTGTGACCTTGATGTGAGTTTTGTGAAGCACGTCACGCATCATGGAGTTCGAATTATTTGCTTGGAACTTGCAAGTCTCGTGATGGTCTTGTGATGCATAGTTTGTAAAGTACGATATACATCATGGAATTTGTACGCCCCCAGCAAGTAATTATCACACTGCTGGAAGGTATAGAAAATGATATATAAGTTGGAAGGAGTCTGAACAAAATTTGGACTCAGTCCTGATCAGACTGATTCCAGAAGAACTGCCTCCGAGTGGTCTCTTCTCTCCGTCTTGACTCTCCTGTGCAGGTCCTAACCCTCCCTCCTAGGTCGGAGCCGGTACTCCGATATCTTTGGTGCCTGAACCCAGGTACCTGACTCCGGTAATTGTATATATATGTTCCCCGTTTCTTCATTCATCTCATTTCAGGACGGACCTTGCCTTAGGGTGCTGCAGCCCCCCCAGAGTGCACGGGTTGTTAGGCAAGCAGATTGGTTGTATAGTGTCACCAACGGAATGCGCGACTCATTATTGCCATAAAGAGCGATACAGTTTTTGTGAGATATTACTGTATATTGTGTATATTGGTGTTTTTACCGCTATGGGGAACTGTGGCTCCAAAGAAAGGCAAGACTATATTTGAACCATATCTAAAGCCTTAAAACATAAAGGTGTTAAGGTAAGCAAAGATAAAGTAAATTCTTTTCTAGATTTTGTACAGAGAGTTGCCGGCTAATTCCACTTAAACTCTTTCTTTGTCTAAGATAAAGCAAAAGGCAGATAAAAATTATGAGGATTTCATTTCTAAAATAACCACCACCATCAAAAGAGTAATTACTAGCAATGAGGCAGCAAAAATTTTAGTAGAACAATTGGCTGTTAAAAATGCTAATAAAACTTGTTAGGCTTTAATAAGACTGATAAAAAAGACCGGCAATATAATTGATTATATCAGAAAATGCTAATGATAATTATGATGATTAAACACCCTTCCTTCTTGCCACCTTTGCTGCACCTCTATCTAAAGTTTTCCTTAAAAGTTAAGAATACTGAAATAAAGCCTGAACTTAGTCACATTTTTCTTTTCCTTATAGGAATGTAGAAAGCTCAAGTTATAATAAACAAATGTATATAAGTAAAGTATAAGTGATATAAGTAATATAAGTAATATATATAAGCAATATATATAAGCAATATAAGCTATGTATATAAAGAACATATAAGTAATATAAATAATATGTCATACATAAGTAATATGTAAATAATATAAGTAATATAAGTAAAATAAATAATATAAGCAATATAAGCAGTATATATTAGCAATATAAGCAATATATATAAGCAATATAAATAATATATAAGTAATAAATAATATAAGTAATACATAAACAATATCTAAATAATTTATATAAGTAAAAATATATAAGTAATGAACAAAAGAATATCTCATTGCAGTCTTACTTTAACTGTGGTCAAGTCAGACACATTAGCAGAGATTGATTAAGCAAGGCATAGCTAACTTACATAGCACACTGTCACCATTTACTGGGTCTACTCCACTAAAAACTTTGAGTTCCAACTGCCAAAAAGGCTTTCATTAAGCTTGAGAATGCCTATCTAAATTTCACACAAATAGTAATCCCTTAAATCAACAAGCAGCCACCCCTGGGAGTACCGAACTGAACTTGTGTTCCTCCACCACAACAATATTAACTCCGAACATTCCAGTAACACCAATTCCTGTGGGAGAAGCGCCCTCTCCCAGAAGGAATAGTGGGTGTAATATTAGGCAGAAGTTCCTTGTCTTTACAAGGAATTTCCATTATTCCTGGAGTGGTGGATTCGGATTACACAGGGGAAACCCAGGTGCTTGTTGCTCCCCCTAATAAAACTGTGCAGTTTAACAAAGGTCAGAAAATAGCCCAGTTGCTGCTCCTGCCTTATCATAAAACAGGTAAAATTAACTAATCTGCCTAGAGGTAACTCTGAATTTGACTCTAGTGATGTTGTTTTTTTGGCTCAGGTGGTTACTAACCCTAAACCTCTATATATACAAGGAGTTAAGATTAAAGACTTATTGGACACCGGAGCCGATGTTTCCTGCACTGCCGGGAAAATTGGCCTGCTTCTTGGTTTACTCAAAAAGCTCCTTTAGGACTCATAGGCATTGGTCGAGTACCCTCAGTAGCCAATAGCTCTAAAAATTTTAAATTAGACAAATGAGACTTCAAAAGCTTTTTGCCCATACGTTATTCCATCTATCCCCTTTACATTAAGGGGAAGAGATATTCTTGCTCAAATAAGCATGCATTTATATAGCCCTAATGATAAAGCTTCAGCACAAATACTGTAGATGGGCTATGATCCCTTTAAGGGACTTGGCAAAGACGACAGATAATGCAGGAACCTGTCCAAGTTAATGAAAAGACAAATTAAGCTGGTACTAAATCCATTGTTCCCAAGACCCTATTACCTGGAAAGCCGAAAAACCAGTTTGGTTGAAACAATAGCCCATGCCCTTAGAAAAGCTAAGGCAGTCAAAAAACTAATTTTACAACAATTAAAGGCTGTTCATATAGAGCCTTCTACTAGCCCCCCTGAATGGCAACCAGTAGCCCTGAAAACACTCCTACGTTTTGTAATTAAGAAAAAATCTGGTATATGGAGACTTTTACAGGATTTAAGAGCTATTAACACTACTTTGGGAGCCATGAAATGTTACAGCCTGGATTGCTATACCTGTTAACTTTAATATTATAGTTATTGATTTACAGAATTGTTTCTTTACTATACCTTTAAGCCCAGAGGACTGTAAACAATTTACATTCAGTTTACTTTCTGAGAATTCAAAAACTTTTGTTCCAGCTCCAGGAGGAGACAACTCTCAATGACTGAGACCTAACATACTATGACAAATGGATGTAACTCATTTTCCCAGCTTTGGATAATTGTCTTATTTGCATATGACTGTAGATAAATTTTCTCATGTTATTTTAGCTTCAGCAAAAACTGGAAGAAACCTACAAGGACGTGGTAAAACATTTATTCTTTTGCTTTTCACAGCTAGGTTTGCAAGATCAACTGAAAACCAACAACGGTCCTGCACATACATCTAAATCTTTCCAGCAATTTTACTCCTAATTTAATATTTCAAATTCTACAGAAATTCCCTACAATTCACAAGTTCAAGCCATAGTTGAAAGAGTTCACCAAATGTTAAAAAATCAATTAAGTTATAAGAGGGTGAGTTCAAGTATAGCTCTCCTCACCACATCTTGAATCACACTTTATTTGTTATTAATCATTTAAATTTGAACTCTTCAGGCTATTCAGGTATGACTAGACATTGAGATCCAGAAGAAAGTATAAAACCTCTGATAAATGGAAGTCTTCTTACAGGAAAAGGGGAGAGCCTGCTTTATTTCGTGCTCAAGTCAAACTTGTTACTAATCATAATTTTCCTTATGAAGGACATTCAAACTCTCTCGCTATTTGTTTTTATAATAATTCTGCTTTTAATAATTACCAGCCTTCTTGCTTACTGTCTACCTTTAAGTCTCTGTGTACAGAAAGCCCTTATCAGGACAATATCAAGGACGGTTGGCGACTGAGATGTTAATGCCTGGAGGAACCGCCCCGAGTCATGCGACAGGAGCTTCATCACCTCTCAGCGTACCTGCTTGCCACTTCGATGATACGGAAAAGGACTGGTCAATCATACGGCGAGATGCTAGCTTTCCGAAATGGAGAGACTGTGCTTATAACTCTAAGGTAGACTATACTGTAGTGACTGGGGTTTTAATGGCTATACACTTGCCACAGCTAGAAGGCACCCGCATGGATGGGCTACACCCATGTTTCTAAGTTCTTTATCCTCTAATCATTCATTACAGACTCAGCTTTATTGATTGTTTGCAGCAACATGTTCTGTAACACTTTATTGTCCTCATTTCGGTTTTGCAACCTTTTTACAATATCTAATGAGAGTCTTAATATACAGGAAAATACACAGCCCCTTGTCAAGGAAGAAAAAGAATCGGGGTTATAGCAGTCCTCAGTCCTAAAAATCAAAATGTCATCTGCTGTGGGTTAAAAAAGAATCAGGGTTTAGAAGCTGGAACATAGGTAATAGGAGTCCTCATATGCAAACAGGATTCTAGATAAAGGGAGTCCTCATATACCGGATATTACATGGCCCCTCGGTAAAGAAGAATAAGGAATCTGTGATACACTACTCCACAATCCGAAAAATTATCAGGACGTCTTGCTGCGGTATAAACAAGAATCAAGGCTTCGAGCTCGTCTCATGTTTCAGAGATCTTTAGCTTGTGGGTATTATGAAGCAGTTCTTTGAGTACTCCACCAACATTCTATTCCTCTTGACAGTTGTAATCTGTTATCTGGTAGTAAAAATCCCTGAAGTTCCCTGGGACAATTAAGGCCAGATTCCCGGAAAAAAAGTATCATATTGCCGTGTTTGGATGTAACTTTGGTCTTAAGATGAACTTGGTAATCCTAAAATTTCCGTTTGTACTTTATTTGTAGAGGGGCCGAGGGTTTTGCAGTAGCTAAATATTAAGTACGAATTATTAAAATGTAACCAGGATCCATGGATTCAACGTCCCTAGGAAACGTCTGGGCATCTGTATTTTTGTACACAGAGTTTTGGAATCCACATGGACAGGGAAATTGAGGGCATCTTGATGAGAACGGAAAGGGAATACAGTTCTTGGAGTTCTCAATCGCCTAAATCTACAAAGTCTATTGATAAGGTTTAATCAGCAATCTGGGCTTCAATGTCGCCACATTTTTAGTGTATCTTTGAAAGCGAACAGGAATCTTGGGGTCCAATTCCTCAAGAAATTTATGGCAGTCTTTGTCTTGATATCCAAGCAACTGGAATTCTAGGTCACCAGTAAATATCTTGGCGTCTTGCTGAGAATGAAGCAGGAAATGGTATTGGGCACTCCAAGTCCGTTAGGTTCCTCAGAACAACTAAGGCCAGATTCCAGGAAAAAAAAAGATTCTTCTTGCCATATTTGGATGTAACTCTGGTCTTAAGGTGAACCCTGTAATCCTTCCCCTTCCATGTCTCTTTATATTTTGAGAAGGGACAAGGGTTTCGCACTTGACAAATGTTTACTACGTACTTTTAAAGGCAACCAGGAATCATGAAATCCACGAACCTAGGAAACTTCTTGGCATCAGTCTTTTGATATACTGAATTTGGAAACCAAATCGACAGGAAAAATCAGCACATCTTACTGAGAGTTAAAAGGAAATCCTGTTCTAGGAGATCCCATTTTCCGGAATCTACAGGTCTCTTGATAAGGTTTAATCAGCAATATGGGCTTCTAGGACCCTACATTGTCAGAGCTACTTGCTCTGTGGATACACTAAATCTGTCATTACACATCCTCAGGATCTTTCTGGTCCTCTTGTCAGTTGTAATCAAGGATTTGGCCTTAGAAATCCTTTTTTTTCCTAGGACAATCTAAGACCATAATCATATATCCTAGAATCAAAAGGAATATTGGTACAAATTCCCTTGATTCAGTGACCTCAAAATACAGAAAATCTTGTG
>NW_007260755.1:0-14832 GCF_000164805.1 Carlito syrichta
CCAAGCGGGATGTGGCCTTCCCACCACTCCCGACATTGCCATAGCAACGACTGGGCGTCTCCCCACTCTGGCCCCCACTGCCGAGTTCCACAAGAACATAGCCAACAGAGACATGTGGCCTGTCATCCAGAAGTGGGCTTTATTCTCAGTCAAGAGACAGCAAGACCGGTAGCATCAGGCCACACAACTGCCTGTACAGCACCCCCATGCCTCGAGGGTGAGCCAACCTCCCTGCCACCATCAGCCATACCTGGCCCTTGGGAGGAGAGTCCCAGGTCGCCCCTTGCTTTTGTCTCTCTCCAACATACTCTTTCCTCTACGAATGATGAGTCACTTCTTCCTTCAGACGCCTCAGTGGCTTTTATTTTTCTTCTCTGGTCTGGACCCCGCCTGCCCTCCTGCCTACCTGTCAGGCACTGCCCTTACCCAGGGCTCTGGGTCCCCAATCTCCACTCAGTCCTGCCAAAGCTCCCAGCCCCTTCTCCCCTCAGGACTTTCCTTCTTGTCCCCAACACCAAGACACATAACCCATCTTGCCTGGCTGATTCTTACAAGTCCAGAACCTGTGTTACACTTGTGGTGACCCTTCCCTTGGATTGCCAGGATTCCTCAGACTGGGAGGCATTTTCTCACAATCGCGCTTTAATGTCTCTCTGCCTTCCCTGTGTCTGTGTGTTGCTGAGGATGGGGACCATTTTGCTTGCTCACCTTTCTGTCTGTCTGTACGTCAAGTCCAGATGTGTTGAAGGAAGAAAAGGTACAACAAGAGGGATAAAATGCATTTGGTTCAGACATTCACTTAGATGGCCTCCTGTGTTTTGGCTTATTGATTCACCACTACTGAAAGTGAAACACAGCAGTAGTCCTGCCCATAGGGTACAGAGTTACTTTGTAGTTAATGAATTGGCTAATTATACCATGACTTTTTACTGAACTTGTGACTAATATATTGAGAAGGTGTATCTTCCAGAGAACCTATTTTATTGAAATGTTTATTCCAAAGTTAATTTCTTCTTTTTTGTGTGTGTTGGCATCTCATTCTGTCACTCAGGCTAGAGTGCAGTGATATGATCACTGCTCACTGTAGCCTCCACCTCCTGGGCTCAGGTGATCCTTCCACCTCAGCCTCCTGAGTAGCTGGGACTTTTTTTTATTTTTAGTAGAGAGATGAGATCTCACTATGTTGCCTAGGCTGATCTCAAACTCCTGAGCTCCTAAAATCCTCCTGCCTCAGCCTTCCAAAGGCTGGAATTACAGGCGTTAGCCATTGCGCCTGGCCCCAAAGCTAATTTCAAAGAGCCAAATCTAGACCCAGATGTCACCGTTACCAGGGAAATGATCTCATCTCCTCCTCCACGCAGATAACACCAGATAATAAGCTTTTTGAGGCCAGGGCCCCATCACTGCTGGGTCTTCAAGGAACTACTGGTTCCTTGTACATCAGGTATCCTCCATACTTTTTAATATAATACATAAACAGCAAACCAGTTTCCTCCAACTTCCGTGGTTTGCTCCCCACTTTCCACCACATTTCTGCTGAGTACTGTTTCAGTCCTGCCAACAACAGAGACTCATTTCTGAGTCTTGAGTGTCCTTTTGACTCACATTCTAAGGTAGAGGGCCGATTGGCCTTTGTGTTATTTATAAGAAACATATCGCTTTATTATAAGTAATAGGCAATCATATATTTTGATTAAATTTTATCCTGGATTAAAAGTATGAGTTTAATATATCACAGAATACTATTTTAAATAAACATATTGTGTATTGTGAATAATGTAATTTTTGTGTATTTTAATTAAATGTGCTAGATTAGTTGCAAATTAGCACACGCTATTGAAAATATATCATTTAAAATATTCGAAGAAATAGAATACAATTGAATAAATAATACAATTAAATATAATAGTGTTTAATCATACCACCCTTTTGTAATAAAAGGAGCAAGCATCGGTTTTGATGTTTAAATGTGCGCCGCTGAAACTGACATGGGCAACCTTGGCTTCCTTATTTGCGTATCCGTTTATCCAGCCAGATCTAAGTGCCTGCGAGGAGTTGGCTCCTGGCCTGGCACCCAGCAGAGGTGGACTGGCCTTTGCCCTCACGGCCGGGAGCGGTGGGTGTGCGTGCAGAGGTCCCTTTGCTCCCCTCCCCGGGTGTAGATTTGAGCTGGGCCCCACAAGCAGAGGTCCCCTCGCCCCCTCCCCAGTGTGGTTTTGAGCTGGGGCCCCACAAGCGGAGGTCCCTTCGCCCCCATCCCGGGATGTAGCTTTGGGCTGGGGCCCCACAGGCGGCGGTCCCCCTCCCCTTCCCACACTACCCCACCGTGGTGGCTCTGCGCCCTCGCGACCGCGCCCACCCTGGCCGGCCCGCTCACTATCACCTGCCTCCCACAGGGGACAATTGCCTGTCCAACATGCCCTTCGACGGCGGTGCCGGCTATGAGAAGGAGAGCCAGCTGAAGAAGTCCCATGTGATGGACCAGGCCATCAACAACGCCATCAACTACCTGGGTACTGAGCCGCTGCGCCCGCTGTTGCAGACGCCCCCGGGCGCCGCTGAGAGGGTCCTGGTGCTGGGCCCCATGTACCCGCTGCACAAGCCACTCGCCGAGGTCGCGCTCCAACCACGCGGTGCAGGACAGCGCCGTGGAGAACCTGCTGCTACTCTCCAAGGCCAAGGCGGTGCCCTCGGAGCGGGAGGCATCCCCGAGCAACAACTGTCTGGACTCCACAGACACCGAGAGCAACACCGAGGAGCAGCGCAGCGGCCTGGTCTACCTGACCAACCACCTGGCCCCGCACGCGTGCAACGGGCTGGCCCTGCTGGAGGAGCCGCGCGCCTAGGAGCTGCTGTGCGTAGCCTCGGAGGGCGCCCCAGACGCCTTCCGCGTGCTCAGCGCCAGTGGCGAGCCCCTGAACGTGTACAAGTGTGAACACTGCCGGCTGCTCTTCCTGGATCACGTCATGTACACCATCCACATGGGCTGCCATGGCTTCCACAACCCGTTTGAGTGCAACATATGTGGCAACCACAACCAGGACCGCTATGAGTTCTCCTCGCACATCACGCGGGGCGAGGGCGAGCACCGCCTGCACCTGAGCTAGAGCCGCATGCCGGCTCGGACCATACCTGGACTCCTGCCGGGCGCGGGCCTGGACGGATGGCGCTGCGCTCTGGGCTCTGGGGGCGTTGGCTGGTTTGGGAGGTGGGTTAGGGGTGGGGCTCGATTTGCTTTTGAAAACAAGGAGACTTTTCTTGCGCCAGGCAGGCCTGCATTGGGAGACCCAGAGCTCCGTCTTCCTAGACGTTTTCTTGGACTGCTAGCTGAGATCGCCTCTCCTGTGGCTTCCTAGAATCCCCTTCTCCGGGTATCTCGCGTCCATTGTTAGAGAGAATTGGGTAAAACGGGCCAGTCTTGGACAGGAACGAGCTGGCCGGCACTGGCTTTGACAGGGTTTGTGCACCAGCTGTCTTTTCTAAGTTTCCCTAGACTGCTAGCTGCGATCCTCTCACCTGTCGCTTCCTAGAATTCCTTTCTCCACATCTTTCACATCTGTTTTCAGAGAGAATGGTATAAAACGGGCCAAGCCTGGGAAGGAGAGAGCTGGCCTGGCACTGGCTTTGGCAGGGTTTGTGTACCAGGTGTCTTTTCTAAGACCCCAGAAGCAGTGAGCACCGCGGAGGTGTGGCCCTGTAGGTGAGTACTCAGGACAGGGCATGGCCACCTGGGAGGTGCCCACAGGGAAGAGCCAGCAGCCTCTGCCCAGCCACAGCCTCGGGCTTACATAGATCTAGAGCTAGAAGGCTTCACTTCTTGAAAGAATGCTAAGTCACATTCTGCATAGGAAAATGAATAGTTGGGAAAAGTCTATTGGGTTGGCCATGGGGAGGAGGAGGGGCTAGGGAGCCCTCTGGACTCCTGGATTCCTGGACCTCTGTGAGGCCCAGGGACCTGAGGCTTGTTGTCAATTGGGCTTAGTCTTCCTGTGGGCATATCTGGAGAGACTTGTCCTCGGCTTTTTCATCCTCATGCGTTTAATAGCCCAAAAAGTCTGTCACTACATTTTAAGCACCAGTTCCAAAATTTAAGACTTAATTCATTTTGAACCCCCAAGACAGCAAAATTCCTCAAAAATCGAAGTCCACACTCATTTATCTGGTTATCTGTTCCTTTACTGACTGGTTCTACCTAAGATCTGAAACCTGTGTTTCTGAAGAAGTCCAATCCTAGCCCTCACTTTAATTATGTACATGTTTGTAGCTACAGGCCTGGTTTCTTGGCATTGATAAATTTCTTTCCTCCCCTTACTGTATATTATTCTTGTTTTAAACCCTATAAAAGAATGACTTAGAATTACCATGAATTTTCAACTCAGTGAAATTTGTGAAACCTAGCATCTCTGTTGCTAACACATGGGACTCACCTGTTTGAAACTAAACTTTTAACCTGCTGAGACCCTTTACCATAAAGACAAAGCAAGGTGTGTGTCCGCACATAAACAGGACAGATGGCTCTTCACCCTTTATTGCTGTAGGATATTTTGGAGTGCACAGGGCAATCGGGTGATTGATCCAGACCTCCAGGGAGTAATGTCCACCAGAAATCCCAGAAAAGGTAGGCGGCACTGGGAGTGAGAACCCTGCCTGTCCAACAACACAGATACACTGAAACCCAGGTAAAGTGTGTGGGAATTCTAATCTCCACCAGGTGGAGTTTATTTCAAGATTACTCCCATCATTCAGATCATCACTTTCAACCACCTAAGCAGAGAAGCATATATAATTTCAAATACTTAGCATATTTTCTTTGACAAAAACTGTCCCAAGGTGAACATGAGGAAACAGGGAAATTGTACATAAGTGTCTCAGCATTTCACCTGAGCAAAGGGTTCTTAGTGTTAGCACTATTGATATTTGAGGCTGAAAAATTATTGGGAGAGGACTCTGCCTTATATTGTGGGGTATTTAGCAGCACTCCCATCCTCAAGAGATGCCAGTAGCACCCCCAATTGACAACCAAAAATGTCTCCAGATGTCGCCAAATGTCCCCTGAGGGAGAAATTTACACCTCCCTCAGGGTTGAGAACCACTGATCTAAATGAATTCTAAACCAATCAAAGGTCTGGGGAGCCTTCCAAAAATAAAAGCACTTGAAGAATTTTCTCAGTCAGCAGTATCAGGCCCGACTTGTGCTCCTTGGAATCATTATAAATTCTATAAATGAATTATCTCCCTTCAATCTTCAGAAATATATATCCTTGTGGGCGTTTGAGTTTTGTTGAAGGGATGGAGTCATGATTGTTTATAGAATAGTGTGGCATTTTGAAACTGGAGTAAGCAAAATCATGATCACTTAGACTTTGCCACACCAGGGCACTGAGTTGAAGGAAGAAAGAGGAAAGCGAGGGCTGCAGACAGCTTTCGTTCAGTATGCAGCTGCAGAGAAAGACAGACCTTACCCAGATTAGTATTCTCAAGCTGAGAGCTTTCTTAGATTTTCACCTGCCCTGTTCTTTTCCATCTATCCCAGAGTCAACTGGCTGAAGGGAGTTATTTTTCCAAGAGGCATTTAAACAAAGCTTAGACCAGATCTGTAAATAGTGGCTGCAGGAATCACTTTCTAAAATGCTTGGCCCTTTCCTCTCATTGCCTTTTATAGCTAATGCAAACGTCTATTTGCACACCTTTTGTTGTGGGTTTATATTGTAACACCCTTTTTCTTTGAAACTGTTGTGTTTAAAATAAGGTTTCATATTGTGTCAACAAGTAATTAAATTATGTTTGAAAGGTGGCCATCTTATGTACCAAAAGTCACTGAAGTTTTCCTTCTAGCTGGTAAAAGTAGGATTTTGCATGACCTCACACTTTTTGTTCTGTAGTTTGTTCTGTTGTATGATGGCATGAGTGTGTGTCTTGGATACCGCCATGTACTGCTGTGTGCCTACATTCCAAGCATCCTCATTGTGTTTAAAGTAAATATCAGAGACAGGAGCATTTCCAGTAGCCGGGTGACCTGTGGATGACAGCTAGAAATCACTGTTTCTCATAGCCTCCTCCTGCCCATCACCCCAGCTTCCCACGGCGTGGAAAGCCCAGGCCTCTCCTCCTTGCCCCACTTTCCTTCTGTAATGTGTACCTAGAGCGTATGGTTGTCCTCACTCGAGAGTCACTAAAAATCATTGCATTATCACCAAAGGGCATGTCCAGCACCAACTGCTTCAGATACCAGCATGTTCCATTTCAAATTTAGAGTCAACCACATAACGAAATCTTAGAATCTTCATGGAGAAAGAGAGCTACCTGAGATGTGGGTTTGTTTTATGATTTCCCCCCATTTTTGTGCTATTTGGTTTTGTTTTGAGTGCTTCATGCTCTTGCAGCATCTTGTTGCCAAAGTAAAAGTGAGACGAACTGGACTTACATGGACAAATCATGACGCAAATGTATTTCTCGGTTCCTTATCTCTTCAGTTCCAGCAATAATTAATGGTCAACTCTATTTAAAATGCAGATATCTCTCATTCATTTCAGTGGTTGTTTGTTTGTTTGTTTTTTTACTTTAAGATGAACCAAAATTAGACTTAAGATGTACAGCCATCAGAAAAAAGCAGTACATATACTCTTGGTGCAATGGCACTCACTGTGAACACGTGTAACCAGATATTAATATGAAATATTGTTTCCAATACTTTCTAATACACTTTTTTTTTTTTGGTTTTTTTTTTTTTTTTTTTTTGAGGTGGAGTCTCACTCTGTCACCCAGACTGGAGTGCAGTGGCCGCTCCCAGCCACCGCAGCCTCCACCTGCTGGGCTCCGGCAATCCTTCCACCTCAGCCTTCCAAGTAGCTGGAATTACAGGGCATGCGCTACCACGCCCGGCTGATTTTTTGATTTTATTGTAGAGATGAGGTCTCACTGCCCAGGCGGGTCTCGAGCCCACGGGCTCATGCAATCCACTCACTCAGCCTCCCAAAGGCGCAGGATTACAGGCTGAGCCACCAAGCCCAGCTTCTAATACACTTTTTTATAATGTTGTATATGGTGGTTGTCCAGGTCAAATCTGTTTGTATCCGATATGGCTTTAGGTCTTCAGCTGCCCTCTGGCAAGTGTGGCACAGGATTATATATGAGAAAATGCAGTCATCTTTCCAATCTGCCTCTATGATGATGTTAAATTATTGCTGTCTAGCTGTGAACAAGGGATGTACCACTGGAGAAATAGGATATCCTTTTGTACACATTTTGAAATGCTTCTTCTGTAGTGAGAGAACAAATAAATGCAACAAATACTCTGCCCTATCCCATGAAGTGCATACTGCTATAAGAGAAAGCCCAACAACAGAATCTGCTGCAGGCCCCTCCCAATTAGATCCGACCGTGTGAGGAGGAAGAGATGGGCCTCGGGACAGTTGCAATACCAGTTGGGAAGCCATGTGGCATCGTGTTGCCGGCAATGTGATTTAGCTCAGCAGACTGACCACCTCCAATCTATAACTGCCAGGCTTGGGAATTCTACGTTACAGTCTTGAGGGTAGGTGGAGGCAGAGGCAACAAGAAATACATTTTCAGCTCTCTGCAGTGCACTGCAGTCATGCCACGATGGTGGGAGTGCAGAAGACAGAGTGACCACAGTGACTCTTTTCAGGGAAGTCACCTTGCAAAGGCCATGCTCTACACCAGGGCCGGGCCAGGGCCAGGAGGCTTGTATACTGTGCTGCAGAATGCACTACTGCAAGCCCGCTCTGTAGTGAAAATTCTTTGTCCCTTTGGATGAATAGCCAGACTTGATTTGGGTTCAGATCTAGCAAAAAAAAAAAAGTGAGGTGGCTGGCCGGGCTCGGTGGCTCAGCCTATCATCCCAGCACTTTGGGAGGCCAAGGTGAGTGCCTGCCTGAACCAGGCTACTTGGTGAAACCTCATCTCTACAATAAATAATTTTTTTTAAAAATTAGCCAGGCATGATAGCGTGTGCCTGTAGTTCTGGCTACTTGGAAGGCTGAGGCAGAAGGATTGCCAGAGCCCAGCAGATCATTGCTGGGATAGCTGTGAGCATGCCACTGCACACCAACCTGGGTGACAAAGTGAGACTCCAACTCAAATAAATAAATAATAAAGTTAGGTGACTAATTTCATGTAGTACAACATTAGCTCCCAACAACACAAGACTCTAGTTAAAAAAAAAAAAAAGTATTAGATTTCATATCATGCCCTGGCCCTGAACGTCCCAAAGTGAATTTGCAAAAGAAATCTTCAGCCAAGGCAGCATCTGTAGAAGAACTTTTTGGCCTGCTTAGGTTACCTCACTGAGGGAGTGTGTTGTTTATAAACATATGATACTCCCATTTAGAAATGCGTCCCACCATTTTTATAGCTGCACCATCTCTGTTTCCCAGTGACTGTAGGGCAAAAGAACAGAGAATAGCTACACTTAGTTAAAAATACATGGGGCTCAAACTAAGGCAAAACAGTCATTGGGTAGGGTAACTAGTTGGACAAAAGGGTGAGTAGCTTGTTTATGTGTAGTTTGTAAATACAGACGATGCCACCAAGTAGCTCAGTTCCTTAGGAAGCTCAGTACATGTGCATGGAAGGGACAGGGAATCAGAACCACCTGGTTGCTTTTATGTAGTTTTCAGAGGCCGCCTCTTGGACATTCTGGAGCTTTCTGAACATTCTGGAAGCAGCCTGCCCACCAGGGCATGAGCATGTGTAATGGGATTTGGTGACTTGAGGAAAAGTTTCCAAAACTCTTTTCAGAGTCATGGAATGGGTGATAGGCTTTATTTCTTGGTTTCCACTGCCTTTTGATTAGCTATAAGAATTATCCTCAACATAGCTGTCTGCCACTAAAATCTTTAGTGTTCATTTTTCTTCTTCTGTTGTCCTGAAGAGTTGGCTGAAAACAGCCACTCTTCTTTATTTCCCTTTCATTCCTGAGGAGCAGTGTGAATTTAAAAGTACAGCTTATTGTAAACATTAGTGTGGAATTTGGACCTAAGGATTTCTGGCCCTATTCCAATGAATTGATCACAGTTCAATTTTTGAATGTATTTATAATTTTGAGGCAGTGTCTCACTATGTTGCCCAGACTGGTCTCAAAATCCTGGCCCCAAGCAGTTCTCCCATTTCAGCCTCCCAAGTAGCCAGAACTATAGGTGAACACCACCACGCCCGGCTGAATTCATCACATTTTCTGTCAAAATAAAACAACTTGGAGGTTTTGCTAATACCTGGCCAAGCCTCACATTCTCATTGAAAGCACACAGTTCTCAAGAAACAAAATTCCTTTGACTGTTTCTAAAAGTCATATCTTTTGTTGTGTCCCTCTCAACTCCAACAGAGTAGGCACAAAAGAGACACTGAGGAATTGAGCAATTGGGAGGGGGGAAAAACAGAGGAAGTTCTCAAGTAATCAAAGCAGAAACTCCACATTAACCAAAGCCCAGGTCATCCTGAAAACTTCTGACCTTTTCTCTACACCAGAACCTGGAGTAGCAACTGGCTGTCATTGGGCTGGTGTGCGGGGGTGAAGCTAAAACATTGCTGTGCCTACCTAGCATCTATCTTCTCTACCTGTTTTTAAATCATCCACCCCCTCACTATCTCTAGGAAGGTGGAGATTCCCCTTGGCTCTTAGAATTACCACACTGCCCCTCAGCACCCCAGGCTGGTATTGGCTTCTCCCCTGTCAACCAATAGTGAGCAAAACCAAACTCCAGCTTTAGACTGCCTGAGACTCCCTCATGACCCCAGCCTTCCTGGGCCCCGGTGCCTGCAGCGATTTCCCATGACTTTGATTCTCGAATGCAACTCAGAATCACCTGGGTGCTTATTTAAAATGCAGTTTTCGGAGGCCACCTCCTGAACATTCTGGAGCTGGAGGGGGCTGGGTGCAGCCCACCCACCAGAGCGAGCACTTGCAATGGGAGTTGGGAGAGGAACTTGTTGCCTCAGGAGAGAGGAGGGAGGGTGGGGGGATCTCTGGGGAGAGTGGCGAGGATATGGGCAGGAGGACCCGGCAAAGGAAGTGAGAGCATTGCCCCAGGTGGAAGGAAAGCCAGTTGAGTACATTTTAGGTTTATTCTTATTCAAAAAAGGGGCCCATATACAAGACCAATAAAGCAGATAAATGAAGACAGAAGGAGGCAGAGGCACCCATAGGTGTTTAGGATATATGCAGTGACCCTCAAGGTGGGTGGGCACCAGAGTCAATGGCAGGCAGAGGTGGGACTGGGGAGCAACCTGTAGAGAAGATGGGGGACTCAGCACCACAGCCTAGACTTCAGCGGGCCTGGTGCTTTAGAAATGCCAAGTTCCTGGCTGCATTTTCCTAAGGTGAAAGCTGAAGCCACACTGGGAAGCTGCCTTGTTTTTTCTGCTTTCTGACAAAGTCAAGGACAGGAACAAGGAGGACATCCCTTGAGCTCTGTCTTCTGGGGCCACACACGCCCAGTGTCTGGGGAGCTGCACTGCTCAGGCAGGCCATGCCACCCTCCCGCCCTAGGAGTGTCTGGTGGCTCCTGCAGCAGCAGCCGGGCCCTTGCCTGCGCCCATCTTCCCCAGCAGCAGGCCCAGTCAGGGCTGTGCAGATGGCGCTCTGGCGACTCGGTGAGTCGGAGCCATGGGAAGCAGATGCACCCACCCAGTCCTTGGCCCAGGCCCAACTGGAACTGCTGCTGGGGGAGGAAATTTGCGTAACAAGGATAATTAGGTACCAAAACTGTCCCCTGTGGTGAATTACATGGATCTCGGTACAGTAAACAAATTTCACTTCTTTTTTCTCATGTTTTGTCAGACGAACTAGACGTGACATTGAGTGTGCGAATGGTCCCGAGGTTTCTGTTTCTCTTCCCGGTGAATCAGCCCAGCCCCATTTCTCTCAGTCTTGCTGCAGCCCTGTGCCCAAGCGGTGCCTCTCCACAGCACAGCCGCCACACATCTGATGAAATCCCTGCTCCATCAGCGAGGCCACCCTGTCACCTCTCTCTGCGGGCATGACCACGCTGGAGCTCAAGATGGCACAGGCACCCGAGGCCACTTCCCTTCAGCCGGCACCCTCTCCCGATGTGCTTCACATCGCTGCTGCCCAGCCCCTGTGCCAGCTTCCTCATTGCCATCATCCCTCCTGCTTCCTATGGGCAGAGGGCAGCCCGGGCCCCCAGTAAGGAAGATGAGTGGTTTCAGGGCCCCTCAACTCGATTCCCCTATCAGGGCCCTCCTCCCTCATCCCCACCCTAGCGGGCACTACCCTTTGCAAAGCCCTCTGTAAATCCCCTCAGCCTGCACCCACTTCCCACCTCTTTCAGTGCCACGATTCCTTTTCTCAGTAAGTGTCATGCCACCCCATGGGAACACGGTGTGTGTTTACATCCACGGATAAGGAATTAAAACAGAAACACGTGTGGGTTCGGGGAGGCCTGCCACAATCGAAGCGACCCTGAGACCTGCAGGAAGTTGGTTCACAATCTCCAGGAACGGGCCTCACTCCAGATGATCCCTCCAGCCTCCTTCCAGCCTCTAGAGAGGCCTGACTCCCAAGTTTGATCACATCGCAGGGCCCTGTGGTTCTGGGTAGCCTTCCCGAGTCCTGCTGACTGCTGAACTCCTTTTCAACGACGCAGAACTGACTGCACCTATTTTTGGAGCTTTGTCAGGAGCAGGTCTCTGTTCCTGGGCCCTTTGTGTAAGTCTGTGTCAGGGCTGTCACTGCTTTGTGTGTTAGGGGTCTCCCTCCTCCATCGGACTGTGCGCTTGTGGAGGGCAGAGGTGGGTCTCATGCATCCTGACCTACAATAACAACAGCACATAGTTGGAGCCTCCGTCAAGCTCCCTGGGCTCCCTGAGATCTTATCCTGTCCTAGGCGAAGGCCTAGCCCTGCAGCCCATGGCTTTTTCCTTCTGAAGCCCCTGCCCATCTCTCTATATCCCCTCAGCTCCAAGAAAGAGGCAGGGTGCAAGAGGATGCTGACTGGGGGCTCTCCACGTCCCTCCAGGAGATAAGCAGAGCAATTGGGGTGAGGTGACTGATGTGGAGAGAAGAGCTGCAGGGCGTGGCGGGCAGGAGCAGCCCCCAGGGCACAGCAGAGCTTGGCCGTGTGGCATTCAGTGCAGTGGAGTGGGGATTTCCTTCATGAAGGCCTCTGAGGGCTTTTTCTTTTCCAATTTAAGCATGTTTTTACTCCTGTCAACATGTGTTTGTAGCATGCTCGTTCAAGCACTGCCCTGTCCATGTAGGTCTGTACTCTCCCACCAGCACTTGCCATCCCAGGACCCAGGGCCAAGGATGGGGACATGAGGACATCAGGTCAATGCCCGGAGGAGCTGGAGGTGAAGCAGCTGGCTACAGCTTCAGGCAAGAGAGTTCAGGGACAAGCTCTGTGCTACTTGACACAGCACAGTTGGGACCTCCAGTCCAGCCAGGCTCCATAGGACCAAGTGGCCAAGTGTATCTCAGCTGAGTCTTGAAAAACAGAAGACAGGAGAAAAATGGAATCATATGAAACACTCAAAGCCAGAGAAGGCAGAAAGAGAGGAAGACAAAGGGACACATAAGAAACACAGAATAAGGGTAACAAATAGATTAGAAAACAGTTACAAATGTAGTAGATATTAATCCAGCTGTGTCGATGATCACCTTAAACATCAACAGACTAAATACCCCTATTCAAAGACAGTGTCAGAGGATCAAAAAACAAGACCCAACTATATGCCGTCTATAAGAAGCCAACTTTAAATATAACAATGTGTAGATTTAAAGTAAAAGAATGAAGAAATATCATGGTGGCACTACCAAAAGAAGGCAGGAATAGCTATATCAACTTGAAACAGAGCAGACTTCACAGCAAGCAGAGCTACCAGGGATAAAAGGGAGCATTCCATAGTGACACGGGGGGCAATTCTCCAAGAAGACAGAACAATCCTTAACATGCGTGCTCCTCAAGCAAAAAGCATCAAAGTAGGAGGCAAAAATGGATAGAACTGCATGTAGAAATAGATGAATCTACCCTAATAGTTGGAGACTTCAACACCCTCTATCCGAAATGGGCAGCTCTAGCAGGCAGCAAGTCAGTAAGTACATAGTTGAACTGAAAGACAGGAGTTATTTGGGTAAAGACAGGAAAATTTCAGGCAGAGGCGACAGCATGAACTTGGGTCCAGCAGCTTGGACATGGACTATTGTGTCAAAGGAAGGCCAACCTGAAGTGTGGGGCCAGAGTGGCCCAGGAGGGCATTCAGGGCCCGCCAGCCTCTCTTGGAGCCAAGGAAGACTGGGAGGAAGGGGCCACCACTCAGCAGAAGAAGGGCCTCTTGGCATCACAGCCAAGCAAGAGGTGGGGGGAAGGAAGCAGAAGATGAGCTTCCCATCCTGACTTGGAACTGGAGGGCTGTGATGGATGTGGGGCCCTCGGAGGAAGGGTGGGGAAGGATGTGAGCACCAATTTTAGGTGGTAAAACTAAGGTCAGGGAAGCAGAGAGCCGTGGTCAAGGTCACAGGGAGTCACCCTCAAGCCACGTTTCCTAAAGCCCATTATGCATCATACAGAAAAGGAGAACATGCCAAAATAGTTTGGGAAAAGCCATACACTCTTGCCCCCTTCTGGATGTCCACATGAGGTTGGCATTTGAAAAGCCTTCAGAAGAATGGAATATGGTTTATTTTATTTTATTTTATTTTATTTTATTTATATTTTTTTGAGTTGGAGTCTCACTCTGTTGCCCAGACTGGAGTGCAGTGGCCACTCCCGGCCACCACAGCCTCAACCTGCTGGGCTCTGGCAATCCTTCCGCCTCAGCCTTCCAAGTAGCTGGAATTACAGGCATGCACTACCATGCCTGGATGATTTTTTGATTTATTGTAGAGATGAGGTCTCGCTGCCCAGGCAGGTCTCGAACCCGCAGGCTCAGGCAATCCACTCACCTCAGCCTCCCAAAGGTGCGGGATTACAGGTTGAGCCACTGAGCCCGGCTTTGGAATATGGTTTATTGAATCCAGCTTCCCACAAATGGAATTAACCTAAAACAGTTCCTACCACCCTTTTTAAAAATTGCTGTCCATAAACATGTCACCCTGGGAAGGGACATACTTTGGAGAAGGGGGTTGTAGAAGAAACCTGCATGCCGGGGGAGCCACAGGCAGCCTGTCTTGGTGCTCCCCTGGCCTGGCTGTGGTTTCGAACTGCTGACCTCGGGTTCCTGACATCCCAGCACCACCGCTGCCTTCCTGCTGTGCCCGGCCCTGGATCAGGGCTGAGGGCTGAAGTCACCGTTCGGCTCACACAGTCACTTAGCCAAAGTTGCCCAACCCAGTGTGGGGTCAAGTGGCTCCCAGAGCCTGTTCCAGGGGCATTATGGAAACTTTCTTCTGACTTGTGAAAACCAACCTTTCTGGGAGCAGGGGGCTGGCGTGGAGGCTCTTTGTCTGCTGCTCCATGGTGGCAGAGCCGGAGGGTTTCAGAGCTGAGACTGCAAGGCAGCAAGGAGGTGCTTGTTCTTTTGTGCAGAAACAAAGAGGCTTCCTCTGCCATCGACTCCACTCAGTGTGGAGATGCAGTACCCGGTGCGGGACATGGACAACAGATGTGGGTCTCGAGGATCTGAGTGGACCACACGAAAAATACAGTATTTCACTTCTATGTGTTTTCCAATCAGGCCTTGGTGGAAAATCTCATTAGACTCGCTGTAAACTGCTTGGAGACTAGGGTAAAAAGGAAAGGGAAGCAGGAGCACTTGCTGAGCTTGTACTGGACATCAGGCACCATGCCGGGAGCCCTGCTTAGATGCCCTTGTCCTTCTCAACAGGTGTCACTGTGCCCATTTACCATGATGGGA
>NW_007260756.1:0-9170 GCF_000164805.1 Carlito syrichta
GGAGAGGAAAAGGCACTTTCCAGCCTGTCCTTCATGTGAGGTTTCAAAGGTGGTCACTGGGCATGTCTATTGTGCACTTTTGGTCATGCACCCCAGAAGTCCTGCCCCAAAGATCCACACTCGTGCCCCATGGCAAATACGTGTGTGAGCTCATGGAACAGACGACCTTCAGTTAAGACTGCCATCTGGCACAGAGTGATCAAGGTGGCCTGGCAACACCCTGGCCAGTGAAGTTCTGGTCACCCTGTCTGGCATCTTCATGTGTGGGAGGGCCCCTTCAATTCCTGAAAACTCCATTATCCCCCACCCTGCGGACCTTTACCTGGAGAACCATGAACCCATCGTGATGCACGTGTGATGCCTTTTTGTTGCTGGAGACCCCGTCGGCCGGCATGGGGCATGGCAGCATGATCGTGGCTCCCAGAGCCTTGACATGTGGGACTCAGGTGGTCCTCCTGCCTCGTCCCCCAAGCAGCTGGGACTCCTGGGTCCAACATGCCTGACTCTATTTTGGAAGACTCTCTCCAAGACAAGGTCTGCCCATGTCACCCAGTTTGGTCTCTGACCCATGGGCCCATGCAGCCTCCCACCTCAGCCTCCCAGAGTACAGGACTGATGGCTGTGAGTCATGGTGCCCGACCTGGACTTGCATGTTGTCTCGGAGGGAGGACACAAAGCAACAGGCTGGGACGGAAGCCACCGCATCCCATATGCCCTGGATCATGGACGCCACACTGTGTAACTCCATTGCTTGCGTTTTGAGGAGTGACAGAGTCTCACTACGTGGCCCAGGCTGATCCAAACCCCTGGGCTCCAGCAGTCCCACCTCAACCTCCCAAAGCCACAGCCTGATTTTCTGCCAATTCACCTTCTTTCGGGAACTCTAGGCCCAAGTCTGGTGTCTCCTTCCCAAATGATCTCTGTTCACTGTAATCCCAACTCCATACAAAACTGGATGCTCTTTTTTTCCCTCTTTTCCATTTTTTTTGAGTTGGAGTCTCACTCCATCACCCAGGGTGGAGTGGTGGTTCACTCCTGGCCAATGCAGCTTCAGCCAACTGGGTTCCAGCGAGCCTTTCCCTGGTCTTCCCAGGAGCCGGAACTACAGGGATGTGCCACCACGTCTGGCTCATTTGGCATGGAGGGTAGAGATGAGATCTCATTCGGGTGCCCGAGTGTGTCTCCGCCTGAGGACTCAGGTCGGCTGCTGGCCTCTGCCTAGCATATTGATGGGATGACAAGCCTGAGCTCCCGAACCCAACTGTGGTGCATCTTTGAAAATGAACCAGATATTCTGGCGTGGTGGCCACGTTTGGAATCCCCAGTACTCTGTGAGTTCAAAGGTGGGCGGATGGCTGGATCCCAGGAGCACAAGGCCCACCTGGACCATGCAGGGAGACCCTATCTCTACACCTATCCAAACAGGGTGTCTAGGGTTGATGTGCCCATTGTCCTGGTCACTCTGGAGTCTGAGGCAGAAGAATTGCTGGAGCCCAGGAATTCGAGGCTGTAGGGGAATTATGGACATGTCCCCAGGCCCCAGCCATGGTCAAACAACCAGATACTGTCTCCAAAAACATCCGAATCATACACAGATTCTCATCTGCATGGTGTGTTCACAGGATGACTGGCCTTAAAGCCAGGAAAATGAGATGGTGGGGGAAGAAATATCCCTGGGTGAGGGATGTGTCCCTGGACTTTCTTGGCAGAAGGTCCTCATTGCCGAGAAAGAGAGTTGGCCTACCTAGGGAACATTTCTCACCTTGGAGAAGAGAGCTGACAGGAACCATGCACGTGAGCCATGGGAACTCCCACACCAAAGCAGGGGCAGCCATTGGGGGGTTTGAGGCTGGAAGGTGCCGAGCTTTCAGGACCCTCATATATGGGGGTGTGGGGGGAAAGACTGAGAGCAGAATGGATTTCTTTCTTTTGTTCCTTCTTTTGTTCTGTCTTAATTTTCTTTCCTCACTAGATTGACCAGGCTGCTCTCAAACCACCTGACTTTGACCATTCTCTTGTCCTGGGCCTCCCAAACTCCTGCAATCACACGCATTCCATTTGGATGACATCCTGGTCTTCCTGTCTTGTCTTGAAATCTGAGCCAGAGCTGATCCTCAGGCTGAGGCCTGCCTTCACCCAAGGCTTTTTGGGTATTGCATGGGGTTGAGTTGGGGGCTTGCTATGATGTCCAGCCTGGTATCGAACTCCTGGGCTCTGCCATCTTTCTATTTCAGACTTCCTGTGAGATGAAGAGACAGGCATGAGTCACCCGGCCATCCCTGCTACTCTGATGTTTTGAGTTTTACACCCTCCCTTTTCCAGAGGCAGCCCTGGGAGGGGCCCGTTGGTCCACCCTGGGGATCGAGGCAGGCTAAAATGTGGGCACTCCGGCAACCTTTCTGTGCTAGAGGCTCCCCATGGGTAGGATTCGGTGGGTGACTCCGGCTGCCCACTCTGATATCCATCGTCACCAGAAGGAAGCAGTCTTCGAGGTGGGGACTCAAGAGGGGTGTGGAGGCCAGTGGCAGCAAAGACACGTGTGAGCTCATGGAATAGACAGCCCCGAGTTAGGGTGGCCATCAGGCACAGAGCGATCAAGGTGGTTCGGCAACAATGCACCCAGCCCAGGTTCTGGTTGCTTGGTCTGCCACTTTTGGGCTGGGGTGGGCCCCTTCCTCTACTGATCACTCCATCATCCCTCACCAACAGGGACCTTTTACACAGGAGTCATCGACTCCTCTTGTGACACAGTGGGAAGCCCTTTTTTGTCACCAGAGTCTCCGTCAGCTGGGCTGGGGTGCGATGACATGATGGTGGCTTCTGGGGCCTTGACCTGCAGGGCACATAGGTCCTCCCAACCTCTGATCAGCTGGTACTACAGGGGCCACCACGCCTGTCTCAAATTGGGGACCTATCACTGAGATGAGGCCTGGCCACTTTGCCCGGGCTGGTCTCTGACCCCTGGACTCAGTCAGTCTCCCACCTCAGCCTCCCATGGTGCAGGACTGATGGCTATGAGCCACAATGACTGGCCTGGACTTGCATGTTGTGTCGGTAGGGGCAACACAAAGGGACGCCCTGAAAGAGAGGCCACTGCCTCCAGTGTAGCTGAGACTGTTGGCGCCAACACACGTGACTCCAGTGTTTGCATTACAGGGAGCGACAAGGTCTCGTTATGTGGCCCAGGCTGGTCTCGAACTCCTAGGTTCCAGCAGTCCCCTGACTCATTCTCCCAAAGCAACAACCCGATTGTCTGCTGATCCACCATCTTTCGGGACCTCTAGGCCCAAGGTGGCACCTCCTTCCCAAATGACCTCTGTTTGTTCACTATGATCCAAACTCCATACACAAATTGATGCTTTTATTTTTTTCTTTTTTCCTTTTTTTGGTGGGTCTCACTCCATCTCCCAGGATAGAGGGTGGTGGATCCATCCTGGCCACCGCAGCCTGGGGCCATCAGGCTCTGGGGAGACTTTCCCCCACTGGCCAAGGAGACAGAAGGACAGGTGGGTGCCACCACGCCTGGCTAATTTGGGATGGATGGTATTGAGGAGTTCTTGCTGAAGTTCTTGGGTGGGTATCGTCACTTGGGCTTGGGCTATGTGCTGGCCTCAAACTCCCAAAGCACTGGGATGATGAGACTGAGCCCCCGAGACCAGCCTCAATCCATCTTCAAAAATAAACCAGAAGGCCAGGTGTGGCAGCACATGCCTGGAATCTCAGCACTCTAGAAGGCCAAGTCAGGAGGATATCTGGAGCCCAGTAGCCCAAGGTCAGCCTTGTGCAATGCACGGAGACCCCGTATCTGCACCCACCCAAACAGGGGTCTAGGGTCTAGTTGCCTGTTGGGCTGGCCACTCTGGATGCTGAGGAGGGAGGATAGCCCGAGCCCGTGATTTTGAGGCTGGTGGTGAATGAGGGTTATGTCCATGGGCCTGAGATCAGGCCACAGAGCCAAACTCTGTCCAAAAATATTCTCAACTGTGTGTTGTGTGTTCACAGGCGACTGGCTTGACAACCAGGAAAAATTGGAATGGCGGTCAAGAAATGTCCTCGGGTGAGGGATTTTTCTCTGGAATTTCTTGTCCAATGGTCCTCGTTGCTGATTCAGAGGGTTGGTTTTCCTGATACACATTTCTCTCCTTGGAGAGGAGAGCTGGCAGGAACCTGGTCAGAGAGCCTCAGAATCTCCTGCACCAAGGTGGGGGCAGTCATTGGGGGGGTTGGGGCAGGAAGGTGATAAGCTTTGGGAACCCTCACATGTGGGGGTGGACTGAGGGCAGAATGTTTGCAGGAGAAAGGATCTTTCTTTCTTTCTTTCTTTCTTTTCCTCTCTCTCTCTCTTCTTTCTTTTCTTTCCTTACTAGGTAAACCAGGTTACTCTCAAACCGCCCAACACGGGCCTTCCTATCTGCCTCGTACTCCCTAACTGCTATGATCATGGGCTTCCATTTAGTGGACATCCTGGTCATCCAGCCCGGTCTTGACTCTGGGACTGAGGCGATTCTCCCACAGAGGACTGCCCTCAAACAAGCTTTTCTGAGTTTTGCTTGGGGTCAAGGTGGGGGCTTGCTATGGTGTCCAGCCTGGGTCGAGCTCTTGGGCTGTGACCATCTTCGTGTTTCAGCCTCCCAGAGTGTAGAGGAGACAGGCATGAGTTGCCCGGTTGACCACCCCCGATAGTATGAGAATCATGCCCTCCCTTTCCCACAGGCGGCCCCAGGGCGGAGCAAGCGGGTTCACCCTTGGGGAAAAACCTGAGGAGGGGTGGGCTTCCTGGGAGGACACACCCCTGCACCAGGTGAATTTCTGGGCCAGGCTCTTTGGGCAAATCCAGCTGCCCTATCCTGGGTTGCGAGTCATCTGAAGGGAGCAGGCCTCATGGTGGGGCCCCAAGAGGGGTGTGAAGACTGGCTGCAGGGGCTCACGCCTGGCACCCCAGCATTTGGGGAGGACAAGGTGAGAGGATGGCCTGATCCCTGGGTTTGAAACAAGCCCGGGCACATTGGCGAGACATCGTCTCTACAAGAAACTAAAAAAATATGCTGAGCTTTCTGACGAATGCTGGTTGTTCCAGCCTATCAGGAGGCCGCGGTGGGAACATTGCTGGAGCCCAGCTGGTGGAGCCATGGTGGCTGAGAGTGGGCCCTTTTGCTCCAGCCTGGAAGACAGAGTGGGACTCGAACTCAGAATAATAATACCAACCACTACCACCACAACCACATGCTGGGCTCAGGGGCTCAGCCTGGCACCCAGGCCCTTTGGAGGCTGAGGCGTGTGGATGGCCTGGCCTATGGGTTCAAGACCAGCCCTTGTCTCAGCTATCAAAACTGAATTCAAAGATTAGATGGGTATGGTGGCACAGGCCTGTAGTTACAGGCATTCAGGGGGGGCGAGATGGAAGGATCACCTGAGCCCAGTAGATGGAGTCCGCACTAGCCATGAGTGTGCCCCTGTGCTTCAGCCTGGGTGAAAGTATGGGAGTCCGACTCCAAATAGTAATAATCACCACTACCGCCTTCCTCACCAGCCCTGCCACCCAGCACGAGAAGTCACACTCAGGGATGGGAGAGGAAAAGACACTTTCCTGCTTGTCGTTTGCAAGATGTTTCAAAGGTGACCACCAGGCAGGTATGTTCCACACCTTCAGGCACGTATGTTCCACACCTTCAGCCATGCATCCCAGAAAGCCTGCCTCTACCATTCACAATTGTACCCTATGGCAAAGACGTGTGTGAGCTCATGGAACAGACAGCCCCGAGATAAGGTGGCCGTTGGGCACAGAGCGATCAAGGCAGTATGGCAACACTGCGGCCAGCCCAGGTTATGGTCACCTGGTCTTCCACATTCAGACAGGGGACAGGCGCCTTCCTCTCCCGATCACTCCATCGTCCTCTGCCTGTGTGAACCTTTCCTTCTGGAGCCATGGAAGCCTGTCATGATGTATGTAGGGGACATCTTTTTATCATGAGTCTCCTTTGTCCACGCTGGGTCATGGTGTCATGATCGTGGCTCCCGTGGTCTTTACGTGTTGGGCTCAGGCGGTCCTCCTGCCTCGACCCCCTAACAGCCAGGACTCCGGGGGCCACCACACCTAAAATGATTTTGCGGACCTCTCTCTGAGATGAGGTCTGGCCACGTCGCCTGGGCTGGTCTCCGACCACTGGGCTCAGAAAGCCTCCTGCCTCAGCCTCCTAGGGTGTGGGCTGATGGCCATGAGAAAGGGTGCCCTGTCTGGACTTGCACGTTCTGTCGGTGGGGATGATCCAAAGGAACGCCCCAGGATGGAGGCCACCACAACCCATGTAGCCGGGACTGCAGGAGACACCATGCGAGACTCCAGTGTTTGCATTCCAGGGAGCGACAAGGTCTCGCTACCTGGACCAGGCTGGTCTTGAACTCCCAGTTTCCAGTATTCCCCCTCCTCGGCCTCCCACAGCCACAACCCGATTGTCTGCCAATCCACCATCTGTAGGGAACTCTAGGAACAATGAAGGTGTCTCCTTCCCAAATGATCTCTGTCTTTTCACGGTGATCCCAACTCCATATACAAATGGATGTTGTTCTTTTTTTTCCTTTTTTTCTTTGAGTCAATCTTACTCCATTGCAAAGGCTGGAGAGTGGAGGCTCACTCTCGACCACTGCAGTCTCACCCCACCGGACTTTGGCATGCCTTTACAAGGCGCTCTGAGGAACCGGAATGACAAGTTCATGCCACCACACCAGGCTCATTAGGAATTGAAGGTAGAGATGGGGTCTCAATGAGATTCCAGAGCTTGTCTCCACCTGCCAGCTTGGCCCGGTCACTGGCCTTGGCCTCCCAAAGCACTGGGATGATGAATCTGAGCTGCTGAGTCAGGACTCGATCCTTCAACAAAAACGAACCAGAAAGCCTGGTCCGTCGACCAATGCCTTGACTCCCAGCACTCTGAGCATTCAAGGCGGGAAGATGACTTGAGCCCATGAGCCCATTGTCAACCCGGGTCAGGCAGGGAGACCCCATCTCTGCACCCATCCAAACAGGGGGTCTGGGCTCGAGGTGCCCGTTTTCCCATCCACTCCAGAGGCTGGGGAGGGAGGATCATCAGAGCCCGCGAGTTCAGGGATGGTAGTGTATGGTTTTTGTGTCCCCAGTTCCCAGCCTGGGACACAGAGCCAGACCGTGTCTCCCAAAACAAGAGAATAGTACAAAGATTCTCATCTGGGTGTATTGTGTTTACAGGGCAACTGGATTTAGAGCCAGGAAAAATGGGATTGGGTGGGAAGCAATGTCCCTGGGTGAGAGATGTGTTCCTGGACTTTCCTGGAGGAAGGTCCTTGGTGCCGAGTTGGAGGGGAATATTTCTCACCTCAGAGAGGAGAGCCAGCAGGAACCCTGCCAGGGAACCTCGGGATCTCCCGCATCAAATTGGGGACAGTCATTTGGGGAGGTTAGGTTGGATGTTGCCAAGTTTAGGGACCCTCATATGTGGGTAGGGTGGGGTTGGGAAGGACTGAGTCCTGAATATTTGCAGAAGAATGGATTTCTTTCTTTCTTTCTTTCTTTCTTTCTTTCTTTCTTTCTTTCTTTCTTTCTTTCTTTCTTTCTTTCTTTCTTTTCTTTCCTCACTAGGTTGAGCAGGCTGCTCTCATATCTCCCAAATCTAGCCAAACTCTTGGTCTGAGTCTCCCAAACTGCTGCAATCATATGCTTTCAATTTGGTCGACATCCTGGTATTCCTCCCTGGTCTTTAATTCTGGGCCAGAGGCAATGCTCTTGCCGAGTCCTGCCCTCACCCAAACATTTCTGGGGATGCTTGGGGTCGAGGTGGGGAATTTCTATGGTGTCCAGACTGGTCTCAAGCTCCCAGGCTCCAGCCTGCTTTCTGTCTTAGCCTCTCTGAGTGCCAAGGAGACAGGCGTATGTCACCTGGATGTCCCCGACCCCTGGAAAGCTTGAGAGTCATGCCCTCCTTTTCTCCAAGGCAGCTTGTGAGAGGAGTGAGCAGGTTCACCCTGGGAAACGAGGCAGGTGGAGGTGTGGGAACTCCGGTGGAGACCCCCTTGCCTCAGGCGCTCAGCATGGGCAGGGCTTGGCAGGCGAATCTGGCCCCCCTCCATGGTCCTGGGTCGACAGAAGGGAGTGGGCCTCTACCTCAGGCCCTGAGTGGGGTGTGGATGCTGGGCATGGGGGCTTACACCAGTCATCCTGGTGAACTGGGAGACCATGGTGAGAGGATGGTCTGATCTTCCATGTTTGAGACCAGCCTGAGCACCTTGGAGAGACCTCATCTCTACAAGAAGTCCAAAAAATTACCGAATGTGGTGGTGCAAGCCTGGCATTCCAGCCACTCAGTAAGCTGTGACAGGAGGTAGGCCGCAGCCCAGCCAGTGGAGGATGCAGTGGCTGATAGTGGGCCCCAGCACTCTGGCCTGGGCAACAAGTTGGTACTCCTACTCAGAATAATAATACCAACCACCACCACCACCACAACCACAGGCCGGTCTAAGGGCTCAGCCTGGCATCCCGGTCCTTCAGAGTCCCAGGCAAGTGAATGACCTGAGCCTGTGACTTCAACGCCAGCCCGGAACATGGGGCAAGACCTTGTTTCGGTCACGAAAAATAAATCCAAAAGTTAGCTGAGCGTGGTAGCGCAGGCCTTTGGTTCCAGCCACTTGGGGTCCGAGGCAAGAGGATTGCTTGAGACTGGCAGGTGGAGTCTGCAGTGGCTGTGAGTGTGCCCCTGTGCTTCGTCTTGGGCAACACATTGGGATTCCGACTCCAAATATTAATAATCACAACCACCACCACCACCCATGCCACCCAGTGTGAGGAATCACCCTCAGGGATGGGAGAGAAAAAGGCATTTTACAGCCTGTTGTTTGTGGGAGGTTTCAAAGGTGGACCCCGGGCAAGTTCAACCCACACCTTGGGCCATGTGCCACAGAAGGCCTACCTCCACCCTCTACACTCATTCCCCCCACTACCACATGTGTGAGCTCACGGGACAGATGGCCCTGATCTATGGTGGCTATTGGGCACATAGCGATCAAGGCAGTATGGCATTGCAGCGACCAGCCCAGGTTCTGGTCTCCCTGTCTGCCACCTTCTTGCAGGGAAAGGTCCTTTCTCTCCTGATCACTCATCATCCCCCACCAAGTAGACCCTTCCCTGGGGAATCATGGACGCC
>NW_007260757.1:0-6289 GCF_000164805.1 Carlito syrichta
TCCTCTACAAGTTACCACCATCTAGTGGTCTTAGCAATAAACAAGCCAAGAACCCTGTAAACATTCGGACAATGAGTCTTATTCATAAGGCCAAAGATGATAGTTTTAGTCCAAAATCCCAAATTACAGTCCTTGAACTGTCTCAGAAAGTTTAGCAGTAGTCTTCCTTCTGGGGCTTTATGTCCTTCAGAGTCCTGTAATCGCCTTTGTTGTCCAGGTGTCTTCGTTACTTTTCTCTTATCCTGCTGTGCTTGTTTCTAAAGAAAACTCAAAAGAAGCTTTTAGTAATGTTTCCCAGGCCCCCAAGGTTGTTTTCTGTCTTTAGCTAAGTTGTCATAAAAGTGTCTGATTAGTATATTATGAGTTCAGTGAAAACCCACTTTACAAATGTTGACTTAGAGTTTTAACTACTGAATTAAGTAAAAACCTTAAAGATAATCCTCATCCTAAGTCAGTGAAAACAGTGTTATAAATCACCTACATAACTCCTAGATAAGTGTCAGAACTTATAATGAATTCATAATGAACTACTATAAACTTATGCTTCTAAAAAATCCTTATGTTTAAACACTAAACTGCAGAATCCTAAATCTAATAAGGAGTGAATATATTTATATCATTTATACTTAAGCAATATCTAGTAACTTATAACCAAGTGAAAGAAAGCATTCTTGATGTGCTTCAGAGTTTAACCCTTGCATATGTTAGAAAAGGTCAAGTGGCATAGTGGGAAAAATGGAAAAATAAACCATGATATTTCCAGGTTAGCTGTGATTCTTCGCATAAACATGCCATCTTCTTCTTTCATGACTGCACAGAATTTCTTCAGCTGTATCAACAGCAAAGATGGAAGACAGAAGGGCCTCAGCTGCCTGGGCTCGCTTTGCGGCCAGGAGTCCTCAGCACACCTGGACTTTGTCATCAGGCGGGCCTCCAAGGCTGGCTCCCAACAGAATTAGTTGGCAGGTCCAGCCTGGGACATGGGGTGAGATCATGTCTCGGCCATCAAATATAAATCCAAAGATTAGCCAGGTGGGATGGCACAGGCCTGTTGTTCCAGCCACTCTGGGGACTGAGACAGGGGGATCGCCTGAGCCCAGCAGATAGAGTTCTACGTGGCTGTGAGCATGCCCCTGCACTCCGTCCTGGGTAGCAGAGTGGGATTCCAACTCCAAATAATAATCAACACCACCACCATATGCCACACAGCACGAGGAGTCACCCTCAGGGATGGGAGAGGAGAAGGTAGTTTCTGGGCTTTTGTGGGAGGTTTCAAAGGTGGCCACTGGGCACGTCTCTCCCAAGCCTTCAGCAGCGCAACCCAGAAGGTCTGCCTCCACCCTTCACACTCCTGATGCACAGCAAAGACATGCTTGAGCTCATGGAACAGACAGCCCCGAGCTAGGGCACAGCACAATCAAGGCAGACCGGCAAAGTTGCAGCAAGCCCAGGATCTAGACACCCTGTCTGTCACCTTTGGGTGGGGAGAGGGCCCCTTCCTCTCCTGATCACTCCATCATCCCCTGCTCACGTGGACGTTTCCCTTGGGAGCCATGGGATCCCATCATGACGCATGTGGGAGGTGTCTTTATTGTCACCGGAGTCTCCATCGACCAGGCTGGGAAGTGGTGTCATGATCGTGGCTCCCTGGACCTCGTTCTGTGGGGCTCAGGATGTCCTCCCCCCTCTGGTCCCAGGCAGCTGGGACTATGGGGGCCACCATGCCTCACTTGATTTTGGAAACCTCTCGCCGAGACGAGGTCTGCCCACATCGCCCAGGCTGGTCTCCAAACCCTGGGCTCAGACAACCTCCCATCTCATCCTATTGGGGTGCAGGGCTGATGGCTGTAAGCCATGGTGCCTGGCCTGGACTTGCATGTTCTGTCTGCAGGGGTGATGTCAAGGAACACCCCTGGATGGATGCCACCGTATCCTGTGTTGCCAGAACCGTGTGTGACAACAAGCACAACCCCAGTGTTTGCGTTATGGAGAGCGATGAGGTCTCGCCACGTGGCCAGGCTAGTCTTGAACTCCTGGGCCCCAGCGGTTCCCTGCCTTTGCCTCCCAAAAGCCACAGCCCGATTTTCTGCCAATCCACTGTCTTTCGGGAATGCTGGGCTGAAGGCTGGGGCCTTATACACAAATGATCTCTCTCTGTTCATGATGATCCCAACTCCATACACAAATGGATCCTCTTCTTTTTTTTTCCTTTTTTTTTTTGAGTTGGAGTCTCACTCTGTCGTCCAGACTGGAGTGCAGTGGCTGCTCCCAACCACTGCAGCCTCGACCTGCTGGGCTCCGGTGATCCTTCTGCCTCAGCCTTCAGAGTAGCCGGAATTACAGGCATGCAATACCATGCCCTGCTGATTTTTTGATTTATTGTAGAGATGAGATCTCGCTTGCCCAGGAGGGTCTCAAACCCATGGGCTCAGGCAATCCATTCACCTCAGTCTCCCAAAGATGCAGGATTACAGGCTGAGCCACCGAGCCCGGCTTTTCCTTTGTTTCTTTGAGTTAGAGTCCCACTCCATTGCCCAAGCTGGAGAGCGGTGGCTCGCTCCCGGTCACCACAGCCTTGGCACACTGGGCTCCAGCGAGCCTTACCCCTGCCTTCCAGGGAGCCAGAAGGACACACACACACCACCATGCCCAGTTCATTTGGGATGGACGGTAGAGACAAGGAAGGGCTCACTGAGGTGTGCGGGAGGGCCTTGGCCTGCAGGCTCAGGCCAGCCACGGGCCTTGTCCTCGCAAAGCACTGGAATGATGAGGCTGAACTCCTGAGCTGGACCTTGATCCTTTGTTGAAAATGAAACAGAAGACCTGGCAAGGCAGCCCATGCCTGGAATCCCAGCATACTGTGAGTCCGAGGCGGGAGGTTGACTGGAGCCCAGGACCCCAAACCAGCCATGACCATGCAGGGAGTCTCCATCTCCATACCCATCCCAACAGGGGTCTGGGGTCAAGGAGCACGTCGATCCTGGCCATTCTGGAGTCTGAGCTGGGAGGATTGATGAAGCTTGCAATTTTGAGGCTGGTGGTGAATGATGGTCATGTTCCCAGGCCCCAGTCTGGGCAAAAGAGCCAGACTCTCACACCAAAATCATTTGAATCTTACACAGATTCTCAACTACATGTGATGTGTTCACAGGACGACTGGACTTAGGGCCAGGAAAAATGGGATTGGTGCCACCGTTGGGCAGGGTTAGGGCCCCTTCCTCTATCGATCATTCCATTATCACCTGCTCACATGGACCTTTTAATGGGAGGATGCACGTGGGAGGAGTCTTCTTTGTCACTGTCATTTCCAATGGCTGGGCTGGGGCTCAGTGGCATGATCATTTTTCCCAGGGCCTCAACCTGTGCGGCTCATGAGCTCCTCCCCACTCAGCTCTTGAGCAGCCGGGACTCAGGAGGCCACCATGCCTGACTCGATTTTGGGGACCTCTTGCTGAGAAGAGGTCTGGCCACATTATATGGGCTGGTATCAGACCCATGGACTCAGGCTACCTCCCTCCTTGGTCTACAAGGGTGCAGATCTGATGGCTATGAGCTATGGTTCCCGTTCTGGACTTGCATGTTTGGTCGACAGGTTGATGCAAAGGAATGCCCCATGATGGATGCGACCACATCCCGTGTATCCAGGACCGCAGGTGCCACCACACGTGACTCCAGAGTTTGCCTACCATGTAGCAATGAGGTCTCGCTACATGGCCCTGGATAGTCTTTTCTCCCAGGCTCAAACAGCCCCGGGTTCGGCCTCACAAAACCACAGCCCAATTGTGTACAGATCCGCTTTTTGAGAACTCTAGGCCCAAGGCTGGATCCTCCTTCCCAAATGATCTCTGTCGGTTCATGATGACCCCAACTTCATACAGAAATGGATGCTCTCCTTTTTTAAATTTTTTCCTTTTTTTCTTTGAGTCGGAGTTTAACTCCATCACCCAAGATGGAGGGTGGTGGCTCACTCCCAGCCACCACAGCCTCAGCCCACAAGGCTCTGGTGAGCCTGTCCTCACCTTCTGAGGAGGCAGAATGACAGGCATGCCCCACCACGCCCAGCTCATTTGGAATTGAGGGTAGAGATGAGGTCTCGCCAAGGTGCCTGGGTGGTTCTCGGCCCTTGAGCTCAGGCTGGTTGGTGGTCTCAGCCTGAAAAAACCTTGGGATGACAAGGCTGACCCTCTGAGCCCAGCCGTGATCCTTTGTCAAAAATGAACCAGAAGGCCTGGCATGGCAGCCCATTCCTGGAAATCCAGCACTCTGGGAGGTCGAGGCAGGAGGATGGTTGGAGTTCAGGAGCCAAGGCCAGCCCAGGCTACACAGGGAGACCCTGATCCACACCCATCCAAACAGGTGGTCTTGTGTCAAGGTGCCTGTCGTCCCAGCTACTTCAAAGGCTCAGGGAGGTGGATCGCCAGAGCCTGTGATATCGAGGTTGTGGTGAACACCAGTTGTGTCCTGGGCCCCAGCCTGGGCCACAGAGCCAGACCCTGTCTCCGAAAACACAGGAATCGTAGGCAGATTCTCAACTGCATGTGGTGTGTTCACAGATCGTCTGGCTTTAGAGTTTGTAAAAATGGGATTGGGCCGAAGAAATGACTCTGGGTGAGGGATGAGTCCCTGTCCTTTCTTGGTGAAAGGTCCTCGTTGCAGAGTCAGATGGTCAGCCAGCTGGGGGCACATTTCTCACCTCGGAGAGGAGGGTTGGCAGGAACCCGGGCATGGAGACTTGGGAACTCCTGCACCAAAGCGGGAGCAGACATTGGTGGGAGTTGGGCCTGGAAGGTTACGAACTTGGGATACCCTCACATTGGGGTTGGAAGGGGGAAGGACTGAGGGCAGAAGGCTTGCTGAAGAATGGACTTCTTTCTTTCTTTTTGCTTCCTTCCTTCCTTCCTCCTTCTTTCTTTCTTTCTTTCTTTCTTTCTTTCTTTCTTTCTTTCTTTCTTTCTTTCTTTCTTTCTTTCTTTCTTTCCTTCCTTCCTTCCTTCCTTCCTTCCTTCCTTCCTTCCTTCCTTTCTTTCTTTCTTTCTTTCTTTCTTTCTTTCTTTCTTTCTTTCTTTCTTTCTTTCTTTCTTTTGTTACCTCAGTAGGTTGCCCAGGCTGCTCTCAAACCACCCCACTCAGGCCATCCTCTCAGCCTGGGCCTCCCAAACTGCTGCAATCACAGGCTTTCCATTTGGTAGATATCCTGTTCTTCCTGCCTTGTCTTGAACTCTGAACTGGAGGCAATCCTCCTTCCGATGCTTGCCCTCACCCAAGGTTTTCAGGGTTTTGTTTGGGGTTGAGGTGGGGGCTTGCTATGGTGTCCAGCCTGGTCTCAAGCTCCCAGGCTATGGCCATCTTCCTATCTTGGCCTCCCCGAGTGACAAGGAGACAGACATGAATCATCCTGTAGTTCCCACCCTCCTGAAGTTTTGAGATTCAAGACCTTCCTTACCCTGGGGTGGCCCCTGGGAGGAGAGAGCAGGTCCACCCTGTGGATTGAGGTGGGTGGTGTGGTACGCACCCCAGTGGAGACACATCCATGAGCCTGGCCCTCTCCTGGTGGAGGGTTTGGTGGGTGACTCTGGTAGACCTCTCCAGGTTCCCAGGTCATTAGAAGGGAGCGGGCCTCGTGGTGGGAACCCGAGATGGATGTGGAGGCCACGTGTTGTGGCTCATGCCTGTCATTCCAGTGATCTGGGAAGCCAACGCATGAGAATGGCCTTAGTCCCTGGGTTTGAGACAACCCCCGGCACTTTGGTGAGACCTCGTTTCTACAAGAAGTCAAAAAAAATGAGTGGAGCATGGTGGCCCATGCCTGTCATTCCAGCCACTTGGTAGGAAATGGTGGGAGGAATCTGGAGGCCGGCTGGTGGAAGCTGCATTGACCATGTGTCACTGTGCTCCAGTCTGGGCTACAGAGCGGGACTCTGATTCAGAATAATAATATCAACCACCACAACAACAACCACAGGCCGAGCTCCGAGGCTCAGCCTGTCATCCCAGCCCTTCAGCGTCCCAGGCAAGTGAACTGCCTGAGCCTGAGGTTCCGACACTTGCCTGGGACACAGGGCGAGACCTCATCTCGGCCATCAAAAATAAATCCAAAGATTAGCCGAGTGGAGTGGCATAGGCCTGTGCTTCCAGCCACTCGGGCGTCCGAGGCTGTAGGATTGCCTGAGTTTGGCAGGTGGAGTCCATGGTGTCTGTGAGCATGCCCCTGCCCTCTGGCCTGGGCAATAGAGCAGTAATCCGACTCCAAATAATGATAATATCCTCCACCACCACCACCACCACCACC
>NW_007260758.1:0-1681 GCF_000164805.1 Carlito syrichta
GAGCCTACTCTTTACCAGCTCTTTACAAATTATCTCTGGTGCTTGATATACTTTAATGTTTTACCTTGTGATTTTCTTTTAATAAGTGAATTTTTAATAGAAAGCTCTCCGAGGGAAATTTCTAGGTCTAACATTTTTTGTAAGCAATAAAATGTCAAGAGCAAACACTTTATATGTAATAGGTGTTTACTCAATACTTTTCAATGAACTGGTTAGTGAAACTCCCAATTGTACAATATTAGAAAATACAAATCTCTCTCTTTCCCTCTTTCCAAAGATAGGTAGAGCAAAAAAGCTAGGGGTTGGCTTATTTTCTTTCTTGAAATAGAAATACTGCATACATACTTAGATAAAGGAATATAGTTAAATAAATATAACTGCTAACAGGTGACATTGTAATTAGCTTGATGAAAAAATTAAAAATTTGACATCAAAAATTGAAGTGAAGTCAGAAAACTAAAGTATTTTAGAGTCCTATCTGATATACACCACTATGTTTTAAAATGTTTCATCTCTCCTGAAGGAAATGTCTTACTTTCAGCAAAGAAAATAACTAATCTCTAACAACCTAGATTTCTAGACTTCAAAAAAAGATATAGAAGATTTTCATGTCATTCCAATATTATATTTAGATGTTTGTATGGAATTTTACCAGTCCTGTATATTGATCTGCCTTTGTTGAGTAACAAATTATAGTGGCTTAAAACAACAACCTTTTGTTTAGTTTGTCAATTTGTGCTGGGCTATACCTCTGCTGATCCTCGGCAGGTCATTTGAAGCCTGGGTAAGCTTGGATGACTTTATTCATGTGTCTGGTGGTTGATCAACTCTCAGAGGAAGTATAAATGTAACTGGGCCATGTGTCTCTCATCATCCAGTAGTCTACACTGGATTTATTCACATGGTGACAGCGGCAGAACTTCCAAGAACAAGTATGTAAGCTCTAACATGCAAGAGCGTTTCCTTTTTGAAGGGTGGGAGGGGTTTGGCTATACTGAGTTTCCTTATTTTTTAAATTTTATTTTATTATAGTAAGGTGGGTTGCAAACAAGGATTAGTTGCATAAGTAGGCTGCATGCAGGTGAAATTGAGGCTTCTTACAGGCCTTCACTGTCCCTGACAAGTCCCCTTTGTCACGTGACCTCCAACCCCTCCCTCACTCCCTCCTCTAGCGGTGTCAGGTGACTGCCTATTCCTCCCTCCCTTGGGCTAACGTGAATAATGTTTAAGGCACGTGGGAGAACATCGGTATTCAGTTCATTGTTTCATTGATAGCTCACTTAGTATGATGATCTCCATCTCCATTCAATTTGCTGCAAAGTTCATGATTTTTTGTTCTTCTTTATAGCTTCATAAAACTCTAACATGTATAAGTGCCACATTTTCTTTATCCAGTCCACTTTTGATGGGCGTAGGGTTGGTTCCATGTTTTTGCTATTGTGAATAGTGCAGCAGTAAGCATGCGTGTGAAGGTGTCTTTTTGGTAGAATGATACATGTTCCTCTGCGTATATTTCCAGGAGATGGATTTATGAAGGTCCGTTTTCAGTTCTTTTAGGAATTACCACACTACTTTCCATAGAGGCTGGGCTGGCTTGCACTCCCACCGACAGTGAAGTGTTCCCTTTTCTCTGTACTGAGCCAGCATCTGCTGTTTCTTTGACTTCTTAATGATAGCCATC
>NW_007260758.1:1788-16997 GCF_000164805.1 Carlito syrichta
CATTCGCTTTTGGGGATTTGGTCAAGAATTCACTGACTACTCCAAAGTGTATAAGGGTGTTTCCTATGTTTTCTTCTAGGATTCCTATAGTTTGAGGTTTCGCATTTAGATGGTTCATGCATTTTGAGTTGATTTTTGTATATGGTGATAAGCAGGGGTCTAGTTTTATTCTTCTGTCTGTAATTGGCCAGTTGTCTCAGAATCATTTGCTAAATATGTTCTCCTTTCCCCAGTGATTGTTATTGGTGGCTTTAACAAAGATGAATTGGCAAGGAAACTATAGTTTTGCTTCCAGAATCTTTGTCCTGTTGCATTGGTCCATGGGTCTATTCTTGTACTAATACAAGGCTGTTTTGGTTACTGCAGCCTTTAAAAAAATTTAACATCTGGAAGTGTGATGCCTCCCTCTTTGTTGCTTTTGCTGAGGATTATTTTGGCTAGTTATGCTCTTTTCTTTTTCCATATGAATTTCTGTATTGCCATTTCCAAGTCCGAGAAAAACAATGTTGGTAATTTGATGGGTATTGCATTGAATCTGTGAATCCCCTTAGATAGGATGGACATCTTGACAATATTGATTCTTCCAACGCTTCAGCCTGGAATGTTTCTCTATTTGTTTGAGTCAATCTTGATTTCTTTGAGCAGTGTCTTGTAGATTTTATTGTAAAGGTCTTTCTTCTCAGTTTAGGTGGATCCCAAGGTATCTCTTTGTGTGTGTGTGTGTGTGTGTGTGTGTGTGTCTATTGTGAATGGGATTGTGCTTTTTTTTTTTTTGAGTTGGAGTCTCATTCTGTCACCCAGACTGGAGTGCAGTGGCTGCTCCTGTCCCCCGCAGCCTCGACCTGCTGGGCTCCGGCAATCCTTCTGCCTCAGCCTACCGAGGAGTAGCTGGAATTACAGGCGCGCGCTATCACGCCCGGCTAATTTTTTGATTTATTGTAGAGATGAGGTCTTGCCTGCCCAGGCGTGTCTCGAACCCACCGTCTCAGGCAATCCACTCACCTCAGCCTCCCAAAGGCGCGGGATTACAGGCTGAGCCTTTGAGCCCGGTTTGGGATTTTGCTTTTTATATGGTTCTCCACCTGCTTGCTTATGTATAGACATATGCAACTGTCTTTTGCATGTTGATTTTGTAACCTGAGACTTTACCAAAGTCATTTATCAGTGCAAGTAGGCTTCTGACAGGCTCCTTAGGGTTTTCAAGGTATAGAATAATATCATCTGCAAAGAAGGATAGCTTAACTTCCTCTTTTCTTATTTGGATACCCCTGATTTCCTTCTCTTGCCTGATTGCTCTGGCTAGGACTTCCAGCTATGTTCAACAAGAGGGATGAGAGTGGGCATCTGTATCTTGTTCCTGTTCTTAGGGGAATGCTTCCAGCTTCTGCCCACTGAGCAAATTGTTGGCAATGGCTTTATCATAGATGGCTCTTACTATTTTGAGGAAAGTTCTAATGTTCTTTCTATGCCTAAGTGCTCAAGGGTTTTCATCAAGAAGGGATGCTGGGTTTTGTAGAATGATTTTTCTGCATCAAATGATGTAATCATGTGGTTCTTGGTTTTGTATCTGTTAATGTGCTAATTACATTTATGGTCTTGTGAATGTTGAACCATCCGGAATAAAGCCCACCTGGTCATGATGAATGATCCTTGAAATGTGTTATTGGATCTGATTTGCTAGAAACTTGAGAATTGCTGCATCTATGTTCATCAAGGAGATTGGCCTGTAATTCTCTTTCCTTACTGGATCTTTGCCAGGTTTGGGTATCAGTATGATGTGAGCTTCATAAAATGAGTTGGGGAGAATTCCATCTATCCCAATTACCTGGAATATTTTCAATAAGATTGGCTCCTTTTTGTATGTCTTGTAAGATTCAGTTAGGAAACCATCTGGTCCAGGGATTTCTTGGCAGGAATATTTATTATGACTGAATAAATTTCCCAAATTGTTATTGGTCTGTTTAGAGTTTCAATTTCTTCTTGTTTCAAACTTGGGAGGTTGTGTGTTGTTAGAAAGTGCTGTTCCATTTCCTTTAGGAATTTTATTTGCACACAGGTGTTCATCATAATCTCTGATAATCCTCTAAATTTCTTTGTGACTTCACCCTTTGCATTTCTAATTGTGTTTATTTGAACTTTCTCTCTTTCTCTCTAGTCAATCTGACCAGGGGACTGTCAATCTTATTTATCCTTTAAAGAACCAGATTTTTGTCTTGCTGATCCTTTCTATGATATTTTTAGCTTCTATATCCTGCAACTGTGATTTTATCTCAGTGATCTGAGTTCTGCTGCTGAAGTTAGGATTTAGGTATCCTGCCTTTCCAGCTCCCTTAGGTGTGATGATAGGCTATTTACTTATGATCTCTCTGCGTTCTTGATGTGTATATACAATGCTATGAATTTTCCTCTTAACACATTTTGATGGCATCCCAGAGAGTCTGATAAAATGGGTATTTGTTTTCAGGAATCTTTTTATTTCTGTCTTGATTTCTGTGTTGACCCAGAAGTCGTTGAGCAGCATGCAGTTTAGTGCCCATGTCTTTGTGTGTTTTGGAGGGCTTGTTGGTGGTGATATTTATTTTTATCCCATGGCAATCTGAGAAGATACATAGTATTGTTTCAATCTTTTGAAATTTGTTCACCTGATTTATATGTGAGAATGTGGTCAGTCTTAGAGTATGTTGCATGTGCTGATGAGTCGATGTATACTCTGTAGATATGGGTGCCATGTTCTATAGATGACTATTAAATCCATTTGATCAAGCATTGAGTTCCAGTTTTTTGCCTCAATGATCTATCCAAAACTGTTAATGTGGTCTCTAACTATGATTATGTGAGAGTCAATGTCCTCTCTTAGTTTACATAGTAGCTGTTTAATAAAACCAGGTGCTCCTGAGTTGGGTGCATATATATGTTTAAGATGGTTACTTTTTGCTAGTGGAATGAACCTTTTAACATTATGTAGTGTCCTTTTTTTTTTATTTTGATGTTTTGATGGCTTAAAGTTTGTTTGTCTGATATCAGAATAGCTACTCCTGCTTTATTCTGTTTTTTCCACTTGCCTGAAAGACTATTTGCCAGCCCAAACTTTGAGCCTGTGGGTGTCCTTTGTAGTGAGATGAGATTCCTAGAGGCAGCAGACTGTTGGATCATGCTTCTTTCTCCAATTTGTCACTCCAATTTGTCTATTCAGCTGTGCATTTAGTTCATTCACATTCAAATTGATTATTGAAATGTGAGTTTATCCCTGTCATAGGACTTAGGGTGTTGCCTTATTTCCTTTTTACTTTTATATTTATATATGTGTGTATTTTCATTTTTGTGAGTGCTCTGTATGCTCTGTTGATTTTGTGCTTGCCTATACTTTTGTGATAGGTACAACTGTTCTTTTTTTCTTGTGTTCAGCACCTTCTTAAAGTGTCTCCTGAAGGTGACATATTCTCTTAGGGTTTGGATTTTAATCTCCATCACTGAAGAAGCTTAGCTTGGGGTGTAAGAAATTCTTGACTGGAATTTCTTATATTTAAGAATGTTAAAAATTGGACTCCAGTCCCTTCTGGCTTGTAGTGTTTCTGCAGATAAGTTTGGAGCAGTTCTTATGGGTCTTCCCTGGTAGGTAGTTTGACTTTTCTCTTTTGCTGCCTTTAGGATTTTTTTTTTCACACTTACTTTGTGGAAATGGCTTACTAGGTGTCTTGGGGATGATCTTTTCATGTGATCTCATGGGGATTCTCTGAATCTCTTGTCCTTGAATGGTCAGCTCTCTAGTGAGACGTGCAAAGTTTTCTTAGATGATTTCATGGAATGCTTGTTCCATGGTATTCTCAGTTTTCCTTTCTGCTTCAGGGATACCCATCAGGTATAGATTTGGCTTTTTGACATAGTTTCATATTTTTCTAAGTCTTTACTTCTTCTTTTTGAACTTTTTTTCCCTATGTTTTTGACAGACTGGGTTAATTTCATATTTTGGTCTTCAAGTGCTGAGATTCTTTCCTTTGCCTTGTTGATGCTACTTCCTATGCTTGTTACTGTGTTTTCAATTTCCAGGATGAACTTCTCCATTTTCATAATCTCAGAATGGGTTTTTCTGAAATTAACCAACTTGTCTTCTACTTTCTGTACAAATTCAATGAGTTTTGCTTCTTGTATTTTTTTATTTCTCTGTTCATTTTAGCCATCCAACCTCTGATTTCTGTGACTGTCAACTGGGGCAGGTTGTTCGAGGGGGTTTCCATTATTTGTGCTCTGATATCTGCTTTTTCAGATGCTGTCTTCTTAGTACTCTGAGGGTTGTTTGTTTTTCACATGTATTTTTTCTCATTTGTGACAAGTCTCTCTTCCTTCTCTGTAATTCCTTCTGCTTTTGTTGCTCTGAAGCTAGTCACTGACCTTCTATTCTAGGGCCCTTCCCTTGTGGTTCAATATAGATCACTCAGTGAGAGAGGGGGGCATTCACTTTTGTTTCTTGCCCCACCACGTGTCAGGTTTCTCAACTGTAGTAGTCCTTGTTTCTAGCACACTGTGGAGAGTGGATGGGGTGATGCCCCCTACTGTCTGCTGTCTGCAGTTTGTGGCCCAGAAGCCTTCCTACCAAGAAAGCCTTCAAGTGTCTTTCATGTCCCTCTCTCTCTGTTCAGGTCCACATTGTGTTCTTGAAAAAGAGTGATTTCCTTGCCATGGGTAAGGGGATTTACCCTGTAGGCCTTCAGGGCTTGGAGGTGATTCTTTCTTATCTGGCTGGGCAGATGGGTCAGCTGTCAGTGAGGTTTACTCTGCAGGACTACTTTTCCTAACTGGGAGCTGGATGCTGGACTTTGCTGGCAGAAGCCATACTCATGGCTGCTGACTTAGCATTCATTTTTTCCCCCATTCTAGTTGTGGTCTGGTTGCCTACTGCTGTGCCCTGACAAGACGCCTTCTGTGTAGGACTAACAACTTGTATACGTCCGGGAGGAGGTGAATAGAACCAAAGCATCTTAGATACACTCAACCACTCTCATTTACTTGTCAAGGCTTCAGTTCCTGTGCAGGCCTTATTACATGGCAGGGGATGAGGCACCTGGACTCCTGTGTCAACCATCATTTTCTGGTCTCTATGTGTTCAAAGAGAACTTTGCTGGGTCCAGGGTGCTTCACTCATCCAAAAGTGTTCAGATGTCTCTGTATATTGAAGGCTTGGTCCTTACTCTCTGCCTTGTTTGGCAAGAGCAGTGCCAGTCTGCTGCTCCACATTGGCCATCTTGTATTGGTCATACAGGAAATTTTTAACCTGTGCTTGTATCATGTTTGCTAATGTCCCATTTAAATGGCAAATTATATGCATTAATGGATTTTGTCTTTTTATAGGAGGAGCAATAAATGTGAGCATCTTAATAATCGATTGCAGTCTGCCCTCTGACCACAAATAATTCACTTTCTTCCCACTTTTAAAATACCCAAATCAGCCGGGCTCAGTGGCTCAGCCTGTAATCCCGCACCTTGGGAGGCTGAGGTGAGTGGATTGCCTGAGCCCGCGGGTTCGAGACCCGCCTGGACAACTTGGCGAGACCTCATCTCTACAATAAATCAAAAAATTAGCCGGGTGTAGTAGCGCACACCTGTAGTTCCAGCTACTTGGAAGGCTGAGGTGGAAGGATCACTGGAGCCCAGCAGGTCGAGGCTGCGGTGGCTGGGAGCGGCCACTGCACTCCAGTCTGGGTGACAGAGTGAGACTCCAACTCAAAAACAAAACAAAAAAAAAAAAAAACCCAAATCTCCCAGGACCCTCCAAAATCTCATTTGATTCCAGCAGTAGGTTGGAAATCCAGGACCTCATGATTTAAATAAGGTGTGAGTATGTTTCTTTGGATGTGTTCTTCTTGCTCCTACAAACTAAAGAAACCATAAACTAAACCTGCAAGTTATTCTGTCCCACACATACAAGGTTGAGAAGGGATCAGACAATTACAATGGACTTTTTCATTGTAAAAAATGAAGAATAGGTACTCATTCATTAGCAATTTTGAAATGTCACAGAGCATATGCTATCAGGTCTTTTGACTTACAGTTAGAGAGTGTTTCTTTGTTAGGACCCAGTTCTTTTCCATAGAAGTAACTTCCTGGTACAAAATTCCTAACTGTTTTTTGAGAGTGATTTCTTAGTTCATTATTCTCCATGGACTTCAAGCTCTTGGCTCTTATCTTCTGAAATGTTATTTTTTAAATGTTATTTTTATGTTATTATTTTTCTATAAAAATTGCCTCTGTTTGCACTGAGTAGCTTTCTTTGCCTGCTTTCTCTCATAGAAAATTAAGATCCAGAAGATGTTTTAAAATGTTCATAATCTCAGCTCCTTTTAATCTAAGTTAGTGGCCCTTTTACTGAGAAAAAATAACCCTTAAAAACTTTGAGGATTTTCTATATATCCGACTCCAGCTTACTGTAGTCAATATAATTCAAATTCTTTTTTTTTTTTTTTTGAGACTGCTTCTTTCTCTGGACTTAAGGGCTTTTTGGGGGAATTTGGTTTTTGTGTGACCACATCTATAAAGCTTGAGTATAACTTAGAGAAGTCATTCATCATCTTTTGAATCAACCAAGGATTTTTAAACAAACGGTTTTATGGACACTCCTTTGTTTGATAGTTGTTCTCAGTTTAGACTTCATTTTGCTTTGAAAATAATTTATAGGTAAGATACTAGTAATGAGAAATAGTTTTGCTTTCCAGCTTATCAAGTCCTAGACCCTTCATTTTCTCCTTAAATTCTTCCTGCAAACATAACAGTTCCTTTCTTTAGCTTCTTTCTCACTTCACACACTTTATCCTAGAGTCTAAAAAAGTCAACTGACAATTAAAACATTTGGGTTCAAAGCAGTTTTGTAAATGCCCACAACTTTATCGACACATTTTCTGTCTTCCATGTTACTATAGGTGACAATTCTTCAAATTGTCCTGCCACTGAATAACATGGTCAACCAGTTTCCTTACTATTTTTTAGCTTCAATTTAATGCCCGACCCTGTATCCAATGCCATATGTTTTGGATTATTAATAGGAGCACACCACTTCTAGGAATCTATTTATATATCAGTTAATCTGTGTAAATTAAAAAAACTCAAAGCTTAATGGCTTGAAAAAAATAACCATTTATTTAACTCATAATTCTGTGGTTTCTCAGTTTGGGCAGGGCACAGTGGTGACCCTTCTGATTTGAGGTGGGATTAGCTCATTTTAGTTGGGCTATCTCATGCATCTGCTCTAAGTTGGCCAGTTAGTTGAAGGATGGCTGATCCAGGATGGCATCACAAACTTGTCTGATAATTGGTTGGCTGCTATATGGAGAGACTGGGTAACTGAGCCATGTGTCTCTCATCATCAGTCAGGTTACCCAAGTTATTCATATGGTGGTGGTAACAAGGTGGAAAATGGCCAAATCCTATTATGCAAATACTCTTCAAGTCTCTGCATGTGTATCAATTTGCTATTCTACTATTGGTCAAACCAATTCATGGAGCTCATCCATATTCAAAGGTTGGAGAAACCTATCTGCCTCTTCATTAGATAAATGAAGAATTGTGGTCATTTAACAATCTACCACATCCTGAAACTATTCTCTTTACCATAGTCCAATGTCCACAGTCTAAAATTTTTAACAGCCATGAAATTAATAAGAAAAGTGGAAATTTTCTCACAACTGCATTTCTGAAAGTGTATTTGCTAGGAGAAACTTCAATTTTATTTATTGTGGACATGAGAAATATATATTCTTTTACAATTCTCTTTATTTTAGTTCTTTATTATGAATCCATCATAGTACATAGTTATGGGGTACATGCAATATTTTGATACAAGCGTGTAATGTGTAAGGATCAAATCAGGATAATTAGGATAAAAGTCACCTAGGAATAGTCTACTTCCATGCTTTTAGTTATTTTGAAAGAAAGATACAATAAATTTTTTCTTAGCTATAGTCACCCTATTATGTTTCCAAACAATAGAATTTTTTCTTCTATCTAACGGTATTGTACCCATGAACCATTCCCTCTTTAACCCTCCCCCCTCACTAACTTATCTACCCTCTGGTAATCATCATTCTTCTCTCTATCTTCACGAGTTCAATTATTTTTTAGCTTCCATATATGAGTGAGAGTATGCAATATTTATATTTCTGTTCTTGGCTTCTTTCACTTAACATAATATGCTCCAGTTCTAACCATGCTGTTGCAAGTGATACAGTTTTATTCTTTTTTTATGGTTGAATAACATTTATTGTGTATATGTACCACATATTCTTTATCCATTCATTTATTTATGGACACTTAGGTTGATTTAATATCTTGGCTATTGTAAATAGTGCTGCAATAAACATGAGAGTGCAGATAACTCTTCGATATACTGGTTTTCTTTGCTGGGGGATGGGGTTATATACACAGGAGTGAGATGACTTGATCATATGGTAGTTCGGTTTTTAGTTTTTTGAGGAACCTCCATACTGTTTTCCCATAGTGACAGTGCTAATTTACATTTCTACCAATAGTGTACAAGAGTTCCCCTTTCTCTAAATCCTCACTAGAATCTGTTATTACCTGTTTTTTTTATAAAAGTCATTTTAACTGAAGGAAATTAATACCTCATTGTTTTGATTTTTAAGGCATCTGATGATTAGTGATATTGAGCATTTTTTTACATACCTGCTAGCCATTTGTATATCTTCTTTTCAAAAATATTTATTCAAATATTTTGCCCATTTTAAAATCAGATTTTTTTTCTATTGAGTTGTTTGAACTCTTTATACATTTTGGATATTAATCCCTTGTCAGATGAGCAGTCTTCAAATATTTCCTACAGGTCTGTGGGTTGTCTCTTTACTTTTTTATTGTCTCCTTGCCTGTGCAGAAGCTTTGAGAGATACATATTCTAAATACAAAAATAATAAGTAAAATTTATCTGAACTTTTAAGCCTTGCTGTGCTTTGATAATCAAAATATACATCTCTTTGTTTCTATGCTAGATCACTAAAGTATGATTATCTCCAGTTCTATCCAATTTGCTGTGAAGCTCATGATTTTGTCCTTTATTGCTGCATAATATTCCATTGTGTATATGCTCTCACTCATAAGAGGGACCTGAATATTTATCACAATAGCACCAGGGAGGGATTGGCAGTTGTAGAACACTGCTGGGGAGGGCGTGGGGGCATGTAACTACACAAATGGCACCTGGTCCTAAACCAGGGGAAGTGAGAACCAGTTGGAGGTTCAAACTTCACCTGTACATAGTTTACTTATGCACCACATTCTGACTTGTACCACACATCTTTATAATAAAATAAAGTAAAAAAAGAATTACATCTCTGTGGTTATTATTGGGTTATTCTCTTTGATTACTATTCTAAATATCTGCATAACACAACACAGGTAAAGCATACATGTGATAAATGTTGAACGACATACTATTATTAGTCACTCCATAACAGATCAACTTTCTGAAAATAATTACTTGCAAACATTAGTGTTTGTAGTAGATAATAATTATGTTGGCTAAAGCAGTATCCCCTCTTATCCCCTTTTGGTATAGTTTCCTGAGTTATTGAGACTGAACAGCTAAGATTAAATTAACCATACTTCCTGCAGGTTGTGTTCTTCGTGTGATCTGTGGTCTGCAAGGCAGATTTACTATTGAGATTTGGAAGGTAGAAGTGAGTTACATTATGTGTAGCTTCGTGTAGGGAGGAAAGAGTACAGTCTGTTGATTTTTCAGAAATTGCTGTAATCTGGTTTTGATCGGTCTGAGTCTCAAAAGAAAAAAAGGACACATTGTGTATTTGTAAACATGTGGGTGGCATGTTGAAGACCTCAATTAATGCAACAAGAACCTTAGCCTAGCAGCAACAGAGATGACCCTTAACCCTATACCAGGGGAAAGAGAAACAGGTGAGGCTAATGGAATTGAGAGGGAGAGAGAATTGTACAAAGCAAGTTACTTTGAAGAGCCAGCTTCAAAGCTTCATAAGCTTCTGAATTGTGCAATCTCTTTGTTCTCTGCAGCAACACAGAAATCAAACTAGCTTTCACTGGCAAATGATTCTTCTTATATGAAGAAGCTAGATTCTTTTTACAAAAGAGGAATAAAAGTGAAAAGGCAAAAAAGAAAATTAGTTAGAACTTGAAGATAACTTTTTAATTAAAATTGTCATCAATATGAATGTACTTTGAGAGTCTGAATATACAAGTGAGCAATGGCCAGATTACATATAAAAATAGAACTCTGATCCACAATCAGCAGCAGCCAGTCCAGCAAGTCAAACAATTCCTATAGCATTCAATTGAAAATGGCCGGAACTTGATTAATAACTGACAGCTTTCCTAATTTGTGTCCGCACTTTCAATTTAGGATTAACTGGAGAATCGTGCTTTTCTACTCAATTATATAAGCCACTTCACTTCTAGTTAGCTGCCTACAGCTTCCACATGCCAACATCCTCCAGTCAGGGCACTCCGAGTCATTCCTTCTTTTCACTACAAAGCTTTCCCACTCCTCTAGCTGCCTTTGAGACTCTGCCAAACACAAAAGTGTTGGCATAATAATGATTAGATTAAATTAAGCTTTCATTTTATTTCTGGGGTTTTACTTTTTGGTTTATATTTTTGTAGTTGATGATATTGTTTAAATATATTTCTAATTTTACTCTCTTGTAAACTAAGTTGCTTAATTCTTTTATGTTTTGAATTTTCCATGATTCTACCCAAAGTTGTAATACTTTTGATTGCCTGTCCTAGGCACTAATACCTATTTGTGGCTGCTTAAAATCATTTTACTCACAAAGAATAGAGTGGCAAAGAAATGAACTGTAAGTTTACAGTTGAAGACTATTTCTTCATATCATTATCACATAATTATATTAGTTTATATGATTTCGTATTTCTTGCCTACATTTCTCTTTCAATAATCAAGTTGTTTTTTTAAAGTTCACTTAAGTGATTTTGTTTGTATCATCTAGGGATTTCTATCAGTGTATCTACTGCATATAACTACTTTTTACTCTATTAGACATAACGAGCTTTAAGATATTGAGTTAAAATTTCATGAGCGTGAGCCTATATTTGATTTTCAGGATTATTATTTTATTTGCTTACCTGTTTCTGCATACAGGTCTCTTTACTGAATTTCAATAAGGTATCATTATTTAGACACATGTGATTTAAATGGATTAAATTTATGATGTCAAATATCATATTTAAAAACTTAATTTCACACTATATCTTTTACTCATTTAACTCAGGGTCTACTTATGTACATAGTTAATATATTGGTTCAATTTTAATAACTCCATGTTTTCACAATTTATAATTTTTTGTCATTTTATCTATGTTTTAATCTATGCTCTTTTATAGGTAGGATTTAGTATAGCTTCTCTTTCTTTTTTTCTGTAAAATCTAATGCAATTCTTCCCCTAAATTCTATATTGCTTTAAAATCACTTACTCTATAAACAAAAAGTTTTTCATCACTCAATAATATCTCTTTTAGAACTATTTTAATACTTTTATTTTTGTTGTTTCCTACATATAATTAAAATAAAAATACCGTTTATCTTTATTTGTTTATGAATTTCCAAGAATACATTTTAAAGTGCAACTTTCAAATATGCATTGACTTTAAGTTTTTTAAAATTGACATATTGCAACTATATGCTGTAAGATGTGATCCATAGAAGGAAGATCTACACATCTCATATAGTGTCATTATATACTTATAATTTAATTCCATAAGATTTTTATTACAATTGAAGGATAATAATAACTCATAGGACATACAATGGACACACATAGATAAGTGTCATACTAACACCACGCACAAACCACTCATATCATTCCCATTCAAATAAAACTTACCCCATGTAACATTTAAACATTATCATTTGTAAGTATTAAATCAATCATACATACAATCCTAACCCAATTGTGCCAACACACCTAGCCCAGCACCAAACTCATTCATCACACAACATTTAATTATAGTTTGTGCAGATTACACAAGTCAGACATATTAATGAGAATCTTATTATTCTCAAAGAGCGAAATATGGGGCAATGAGCTTGGTTAACATTTGAAATAGGAACAGTGGCATCATAAATTCGTGAATATCCAATTTCTTCCAAAATACAAATTTCACTTGAGATTGTGAATATTTGGGGACAGGGAGTCACAGAGGTTGATAGTATGAAAAATTTAAAGCAAAAAAAAAAAAAAGTACCAAAAAAAAACTGAACCTGGATTGTTGGGTATGAATAAACTTAGGGCAGGACCCAGGTAGAAGCACCGAGTACTGAAACACACTATTCCCTGCCCAAACCAGAGATAGCAGTTCAAGACAAAGTAGTACTCCACTGTGTGGAGGACAGTATGAGTACCCAGAAGAAAGAAAAGTCATGAGAGCGGAGTGGAAGGGAAGCAACTGTTCAAACTGTAAACTCTTGTTCAAGCATGAAGCTCTGCAGTTTCCAGAGGGATTTTGTTTTTTCATTAAGTATAAAGTGTACAGAATTGTGTTTGGGGAATAAAGGACTAGAGGTGAGTGCATCCAGGCTCCAGGCGAACAACTTTTCAGAAGAAAAGTTTGACAAATAGTGGAAGTCAATAGTTGTGTTATACCATACGTTCTGACAGTGTCACGGAATATAGCTTTAGTGAATTGTATGCAGTCCAATCCATATGCTTGACTCCTCATCCAATGCCAGGATCCGATAATAATACAAACCTTTCAATATACGTACATGCTAGGGTTTTTAGAAGGATATAGACATTATTCTTTTAAATACACGGGTCATACCTGCTCTTTGAGCTTATCTCATGATTTTCATAATATTTGCTGACTGAACAAATGAATGCATGAATCACATACTCACTCCATGTCTATGACCTTTGTTTCATTTTCTAGGCACCACAAACGTAGGCCTAGGCGCTCCAAAACCCGGACTTGCCTATGAAGCAAGACAACAATCATCTGAATTAGAATATTTCAGCTATGACTCCTCTCTATATATTCTTGCCAGTGCTGTAAGGAAAAAAGGCAGATCATCAAAGTCTAGCTAGATCAGCGCAGTGGGAATCAAACCATACTTACAGAAATTCAGTTCAGCATCTCCTCTTAAACACTCAGCCAGGCTCGGTGTCTCAGCCTGTAATCCCGTGCCTTTGGGAGGCTGAAGTGAGTGGATTGCCTGAGTCCACGGGTTCGAGACCCGCCTGGGCAGCGAGACCTCATCTCTACAATAAATCAAAAAATCAGCCAGGCGTGGTAGCGCATGCCTGTAATTCTGGCTACTCAGAAGGCTGAGGCAGAAGGATTGCCGGAGCCCGGCAGGTCGAGGCTGCGGTGGCCGAGAGCGGCCACTGCACTCCATTCTGGGTGACAGAGTGAGACTCCAACTCAAAACAAACAAACAAACAAACAGAAAAACACTGAACTCAGTTATAACCCTTCCCTTTTCTCCTCTTAAATGGCAGTCTAGGTCTCTATTCTTGTTCCATCAACAGGAATTCATAAATACTTTTCATTTTTGTGGGGAAGGGAGAAAACTCTGAAGATAAATTTTGGAAAAAATAATGTCATATATAGCAGAGGTAGTGGAACTCATAGCCACAGGGTCCACGATGACTGTATTATCAATGAAGCTTAAAACTGAAGAATTCTAAAAGTGAAGATTTAATATAGAATAGTAGTACTCCAGGAATGTTTGACAGCAGAAAATGATGAACAGCTATGAATGGTTCATCTACCACGGTTAAGGATACCTAGTGATCATGACTTGTTTATAGTCACTTAGCTTACAATCAGAAACTATAAAACATATATATGATGATTTAGAATTTTTAAACACAACAAACAACATATTTGAACTGTAAAGAAAATAATTTAATTGAACAAATTGTAAGAATGGCAAATAAGTCTGTTTCAAACTGCTAAAGTTGTAGATTCATAACCAAAGTATTGTCAAAAAACATTTTTAAAAATAACCAAAGTAGTTTTAGGTATATAAAAAATTTTTTTTACCAGCAAATTCAGAAATGTGTGTAGGTTCAACGGTGAATTAGACATAATTTTAAAAAAAGCTTTATGGTAGTGCTAAATAAAGAATTACCTACAATATAAAAAGAGAGAAAAAATAGAAAATAGAAAGAATTTATAGAAATGAGAATGAAATATATGCTATATATCAAATTGATGTTTCTGAAAAATAATACTACAAAAAATACAACAGAGATAATGAAAGATATGGCTGAGAATCTTCCATACTTCACGAAAGAGAAACATTTGTAGATTTAGAACACATTATAAGCTTATTAAAAGACAGACAAAAATAAATTCACACTTAAGTACATTATTCCCAAAACTCAATATACCAATAAAAAAGACTTTAAAACAACCATAGAGAGACATAGAATACCTTCTGAGGAACAATTTATCACACAGTAAGCATTTCAGCAGCAGTCATGGTAACCTAAAAATAGCAATTTAAAATAGTGTCCTGAAGATGAAGAATAATCATAGAAGAATAAGTGTGAAATAAAGACATTTTAAGATAGAAATATAGAAAAATATATTCAGTAAAAATAAACAACATAAAGAAAACATGACGATCAGGAACAAATGGCAAGATAAGAAGATGGTGAGTCTATGACTGAATAGAAATAGACCTTGCTAATTTTAATACCAAAAATAATAACAATTGATTCAGGACTGTCAAAACAGGTGCAATAAAAGAATTAGGTGAAAATAACTTATAAGACAGGGACTAGAAATTAAAGTATTCTTAGCTCCTTCTAGTACTCAAATAATGGATGAATCCATTGACCCAAACAAGCAACTATGCACTCAGGAAACTTGGCAAATTAGGTATTTATATGTCTTTGAAAAAGTCTCAGTTGAATAGGGAGTATATGGAGAGCCTTAAATTAAAGGTAGCATATCTACTTATTTGCCATGAAAATTGTAATACACATAGTAGGTAGGATCAACACAAATTTGCTTATTTATAGTTCTAGAAGTCAAAATTATTTCTTATAGAGTTAAAGTTAAGAGTTATGTAGGGTTGATTTTTTCTGGAGACTCCAGTGGAGAATATTCCTTGCCTTTTCCAGTTTTTAGGGTTTCTTAGTTTGCAACCCAATGTCTTTTCTCTCCAACTTTATGCTTCCGATGTCAATTCCTCCCTCCCCTTTTTGTTT
>NW_007260759.1:0-1099 GCF_000164805.1 Carlito syrichta
TGCATATTTTTGACACATTTTTAAGGAATCAATTTTATATTTTCCTGTGTGTGGAAAAATAATGGTCATTTCACATGTTAAATGAGAAAAATAAAGCAAGAATGAAAGTCAACCTGGTTTAGCACACCAAACAGTCTTTGTCAGCCAAGCTTAATATATCCTGAGTTTGTGGAACAAATGAAATTTTGCTGCTATGTTATGCTTTGCTTCCAAGCAACCATTACAGCTGGTTTTATATATTGTATGAGCATCAGACCATCAAACAGTGCATCTTTACTGAAGTATTGCTGCAGTGATGAGCTACAGCAGCAATCTGCCATTTATACAAGGGCAAAATGTGCCTCTATATTTAGTTGTGAAATTGGCCTATTATACTCTTGATGTCTACAGAGGTTAACATAAATTAATGATGACAGCTATGAGCAGTGCATTAGTTAAGCAGCAGAGTTCTTACCTTGAACTTGAAGTTCCAGTTTTAACTTCCAGCACATACTATCCAGCATTTTTTATACATTAAAAAAAGATTTCTGACATTATTACCTTTTCTCAGAGAACATTAAAAGACTTCAATTTGTGAGCTTTCTTGTACATAATCCTAGCAGATTATAGCCATTTGTGCATTTCTCCAATTACATTGCCTTGTCAGAGAGCTGATATTTACAACCATGCCAAAAAAAACTCCTGGAAGATTTTTTCTTTGCAGTAGGGTGATTTGATTGACTTTGAACTCTATGTTATTATAGTGTGGGGTGGGCTGTTGTACTAAAAATAATGGAGAAAGGGCAAGCATTACCTATAGAATCTTGACTGTACTTTTCCCCTGGGTATCCTCCTCATTCAGCTCATGACAGGGCAAGTGTAGGTACTGGAATAATGATAGATTTTCCCGTTAACTACAACCAGAGATCTGACAAGTATGCAGGTGTTCAAAGGTTTATTAGTTAAAATGCTGAAGCCTTTGATGAATTTTTGATGGCTGCATTTTTAATATATGTCGACCTTCTTCCTCTGAGGCTGCATGGCAGATTAACTGATAAATAGTAGAAGTCTGTAGAGCTGGGTTCTCCTAAGCAAAACAAGTAGGAAAATCCATAAAAAC
>NW_007260759.1:1119-8372 GCF_000164805.1 Carlito syrichta
CCATACACTAGATGAAGTAAAAATATGTCCTAAAAAAACAGTCAGATAAGTGAGGGATAAAGTATATAGTCTCTTGAGGCTTATGTATTTGTATTCACAGTTACAGTGTTTAAAAGAAAGCGTGACCATTTTACTTAGAGATCTCTATTTCACAAAGGACAGCAGACAGTTAAAGTATAATGGTGGTGTGTTCATTGATGTCAAGTAAAAGCATATGTTATGTTTGCAGTATGCACATGACCACAACTTTCATTTTTCATACTTACAGATCTTTAAACTTGTCAAAGCATGCTTTGCCCTTTCCAAGTGTGTCATATCAATCTTGAAAGTTTTTGAAAGCTTTCTTCCATTTAGTTATGCGCTCAAAAGTGTTTGAAATCACACTTAAAGAAAATGAAAAGAAAAACTGAATTTTCCCTCTAGAAAAGGTCATTTGAATTTGAATTCCAAAGCAATTTAGTGTGGGACTTAGAGCAATTAACAGCAAATCTACCTGGTCCAAATTGGAATGTGTTTATAAGCCTGAAAATAGGGATTTTATTGGATATTTCATTAAGGAATTATGTTTTCATAACAATTATTATGAAATTTATAACAGTGATTATAAATTAAATAAAACTTTTTGTCAGTGACTTAATTGTCATGTGAATATAATAGGGAAAAGGGAATCTTGAGGGTTGTATTTCTATGGAGGCAATATTGAACAGTAGTGGTAAGGACTTGATTTACTTTACCAAGGTTCAAATTCTATCTCCAACCATCACTGGCCTTAGGTAAGTTATTTTCCTTCTCTGTGTTTTAATTTTCTCCTGAGATGCAGGACAATAAAAGTTATGGGAAACCAAGGGCCTGAGTCTTCTCAGGACTGTGTTTTAGCCGCTCAAGTCCAGCATCTAGGGAAAGGCCTCCATGATGCAAGAAAAGTCCCGGTTTGGGGGATTGGTGTGACAGTTGGGAAAGAACAAACTCAGACAGTGGCCCTTTCCAACATACAGTGACTGAAAACAGCACGGCTTTTATTGTTAGATGCATTCAGAATACCTGCCTGTCTGATTCCTTAGAAGTATTTTAAAAAGGTAAAATGTAAAATGGTTGTGACCCTACCTCTCCTTTTCCCTACAGTTAGAGAACAGAAACCTGTCATGGACTTTTATAAAGACTAGATATTGTATTCTAAAAGTTTACATGAAGGTGAACAAACTGATGTTTGGAGAAGGATTTTCACGTAGAGACACTGTGGATCTGTTGATAATTGTCAATATTTGAAGCTGTTCCACAAATTTAAATGATAAAGAAATCTGTTTAAAAGTATGGCTATGAAGAGATCACTGAATAGGAAGAAACATGTGGTTAAGTTGGCTTACTTCTGTTGTTCCTGTGTGACTACTTTTTTTTTTAACTTTTTGTTATTCTCTGTGAATGCCTAACCATATTATTTCCATAATCATTTCTGTGAAGTGGGAAACCAAAGTAATCAATTTTCAAAGCTAAATGTGATCAACCACAAAGAATAACTTACCTCTTTTAATTAAATAGTCATCAAGTCCAAAGTTAGCTGTTTTTGTTACTATGGACAAGTGGCCCAAAAACATAATTAACATCATCAGCCAGCTCCATGTAGATACACAGGGGATCGTAAATCCTCAATCAGTTTCATAGAGCATGGTACTGGTACAAGAGCAAACATGAGGACAAGTGGAACAGAAGAGACAATCCAGAAATAAACCCAAATACCTACAACCAACGAATCTTTGACATAACAGACAAAACAATATCAATTGTTTTATTAATGAATCAATCAATAGTTTTATTCTTGATTTTTATTGAGTCTGGTCTCATTGTGTAGGCCTGGCTAAAGGGCAGGGGTGCAATCCTGGGCTCAGGTGATGCTCCTGCCTCAACCTCCTTAGTCCCAAGCATGACAGATGCCATCATGCCTGGCTTATTTTTTTATTTTTTAAGAGATGGGGTCTTGCCATGTGGCCCAGGCTGGGGTCGAACGCCTGGCCTCCAGCGATCCTCCCAAAATGCTGAAATTACAGGCATGAGCCACCCACCTGGCTAAATTTTATTTATTTATTTATTTGGAGAGACAGGGTCTTGCTATGTTGTCCAGGCTGACCTCAAACTACTGCCTCCAGCCATCCTCGCTCCTTGGACTCTCGAAACAGATCACAGACATGAGCCTCTATGCCCAATCTCAGTGGGAAATTACTTAGCTCATAGGCAGAAGAGAAAAAAATAAATAATAAATATTCCAACAGTTGAGGCATAAAAGCTGAGGCCAACTGGGAGTGGAAGCTCAAGCCTGTCATCCCACCATTTTGGGAGGCTGAGGCGGGAGGATCACTGGAGACCAGGAGTTCCAGACCAGCCTGGGCAACATAACAAGACCCCATCTCTACAATAAATCAAAAACTTAGCTGGATGTGGTGATGCTGTCATACTAGCTACTCAGGAGGCTGAAGTGGGGAGATCGCTGGAGGCCAGGAGTTTGAGGTTAGCCTGGGCAACCTGGTGAGACCCTGTTTCTACAAAAAAAAAAATAAATTAGCTGGGCCTGATTGCCCCTGAAGTCCCAGCTACTTGGGAGTCTGAGGCAGGAGGGTGTCTTGAGACCAGGAGTTGGAGACCAGCCTGGGCAACTTAGCAAGACCCCGTCTTTAAAAAAAAATAAAAAATTAGCCAACCATAGTGGTGCCTATCATCCCAGTGACTTGGGAGGCAGAGGCGGGAGAATCGCCTGAACCCAGGAGGTGGAGGCTGTGGTAAGGCATGATCGTGCCCCTGCACTCCAGCCTGGGCCACATAGCAAGACCCCACCTCTACATAAAAATAAAATATTAGCCAGGAACAGTGGCTCATGTCTGTCATCCCAGCAGCTTGGGAGGCCAAAGTGGGAGGATTGCCTGAGCCCAGAGGTCAATGCTGTGGTGAACTATGGTCATGCCCCTGCCCTGCAGCCTGGACAGCATTGCAAGACCCCATCTCTACAAAATTTTTTTAAAAATTAGCCAGATTGATGATGGCGCCTGTCATCCTAGCGACTTGGGAGGCCGAGACAGGAGGATCGCCTGAGCCCAGGAGGTCGAGTCTGCGGTGAGCCGTGATCATGCCCCTGTATTCCAGCCTGGGCACATAGCAAGACCCCACCTTTACAAAAGAAGAAAAACAGTCTGACATAGTAATGCCTGTCATTCTAGCTATTGGGGAGGCTGAGGCAGGAAGATTGCTTGAGTCCAGGAATTGGAGACCAGCCTGTGCCACAGATGAGACCCCATCTCTAAAAAAGAAATCTGTCAAAGCAAATATAAAAAAGAAAAAAAGTTGACACAACACAGACACGAGTCCTGACCCCAACCCTATCACTAACTGGGCATTCATACAGTGAAACCATAGAGGTTTCTGGGTCTCAATTTTCTCGTCTATAAGGAAATGATGCTGGTCCGGGGTGAAGACACATGTCCTCAGACACAAGGACCCTCTATACCAGGCATGTTCAAACCACACCTTGTGGAATGTAGGTGGCCCAAAATAGCTAGTAATGAGGCCCTACCACATCATCTTGGCTTTTTTTTTTTGAATTTGGGGTCTTGCTGTGTGGGCCAGGTTGGAGCACAGGGGCACAATCACGGCTCACCACAGACTCGAACTCCTGGGCTCGGGAGATTCTCCCTCCTCAACCTTCTGGGTAGCTGGGATGACAGGTGTGCACCATCACACCTGGCTAATTTTTTTTTAGAGATGTGATCTTGCTGTGTTTCCCAGGCTGATCTCAAAGCCCTGGCCTCCAGCGATCCTCCCGCCTTGGCCTCCCAAAATACTGGGATGACATGTGTGAACCTCCCCGACCGTCCTCTTTTGTAAAAGGCTTCTTTTTTTCAGCTTTGCTTTCTGGGTTCCCTCTGGAATCGCCCACCCACGGCCTCAGGGGGAGGCGTGTGCCTGTCACCTCCATGAGTCCGTGGCCGGTTACTCTTTCCATTTCCTCTGATGGAGCAAGCCACACGCTTTTTTCTCTTTCTTATCATGACAGGGCAAAACCCAAACACTTCTTTGAACTTTAAAAAAATGCAAACCCTGGCCAGGCGCGGAGGCTCACGCCTGTCACCCCAGCCCTTTGGGAAGCCGAGGCGGGAGGATCGCTGGAGGCTGGGAGGTCAAGACCAGCCTGGGCACCATAGCAAGACCCCATCTGCACAAAAAATATACAAATGAACTGGGCAAGGTGGCACCTGTCATTTGGGAGGCCAAGGAGGGAGGATCGCTAGAGGCCAGGGGTTCGAGACAAGCCTGGGGAACATAGCAAAACCCTCCTTCTACAAAAATTAGCCAGCGTGGTTTTGCCTGCAATCCCAGCTACTTGGGAGGCCGAGGTGGGAGGACCACCTGAGTCCAGGAGGTGGAGTCTGTGGTGAACTGTGATTGTGCCCCTGCCCTCCAGCCTGGGCCACATAGCAAGACCCCATCTAGACAAAAAATATAAAAATGAGTCAGGCATGGTGACATCTGTCATCCCAATCATTTGGGAGGCTAAGGTGGGAGGATTGCTAGGCAAGATAGCAAGGCCCCATCTCTACAAATATTGATAATAATAATAATAAAAATAAAATATAAATGGGCCTGGTGCCGTGGCTCACACCTGTCATCCCAGCACTTTGGGAGGCTGAGGCAGGAGGATCACTGGAGGCCAGGAGTTCGAGACAAGCCTGGGCAATATAGCAAGACCCCAACTCCAAAAACAAAATTTAAAAATTAGCCCAGCATGGTGGCGTCCACAATCCCACCTACTTGGGAGGCCAAGGTGGGAGGCTCACCTGAATTAGGAGGTTGAGTATGCCATGAGCCATGATGGTGCCCCTGCCCTCCAGCCTGGCTCTCACAATGAGACCCTGAAGGTACAAAAAATAAAAATAATAAAAATCAAATTCAACCAGATCAACCTGCTTTCAACCTCCATGATGGTGTCTGTGTTAAATTTTGGTTATTTTTTGAGTCAGGGTCTCACTGTATAGCTGGGATTACAGGCACCACCACACCTGGCTCATTTTTTAATTTGTTGCAGAGATGGCTTCCTGCTATGTTGCCCTGGCTGGTCTTGAACTCCTGGCCTCCAATGATCCTCCTGCCTCAGCCTCTCAAAGTGCTGGAATGACAGGTGTGAGCCACCGCACCAGGCCCATTTATATTTTATTGTTATTATTATTATCATTATCAATATTTGTAGAGATGGAGTCTTGCTATCTTGCATAGGCTAGTCTTGAACTCCTGGCCTCAAGCAATCCTCCCTCCTCAGGCTCCCAAAGTGCTAGAATCACAGGTGTGAGCCACCAAACCTGGCCCATTTAAATTATTATTATTATTATTATTATTATTATTGTAGCCATTATTATTGATATGAGGTCTCACTATGTTGTCCAGGTTAGTCTTGAACTCCTGGCCTCCAGCAATCCTCCCACCTCAGCCCTCCAATTTCTTGGACAATGAAAACAGTGTGAGCCATTGCATCCGGCCCATTTATATATTTTATTATTATTATTTTTATTGAGATAATGCCTTGCTATGTTTTCCAAGCTGTTTTGAACCCCTGGCCTCAAGTAATCCTCTTGCCTTGGCCTCCAAAAGTGCTGGGATGACAGGCGGGGGCCACCTTTCCTGACCCATTTATATTTTACTATTGTTATTATGGTTATCATTAATACTATTATTGAGATGGAGTCTCACATGAATCCAGGACTCTAAGGTGAAATCTCAAACTAAAAGAATCCTAGAAGAAAACTTAGGGAATATTGCCTGGATATTGGAGTAGGCGATGAATTCATGGCCAAGTCCTCAAAAGCAAATGCAGCAAAATCTAAAATTGACAGGCGGGACCTTATCGGGCTAAAAAGTTGTTGCACAGCAAAAGAAACCATCAAGAGAGTAAAAAGACAACCCACAGAATGGGAAGAAATATGTGTAAGCTCTGAATCCAATAAAAGTGTAACATCCAGGAATTACAAGGAACTCAAAATAATTGACAGAAAAAAAGCAAAACAAAAGCAAGTCCATCAAAAAGTGAGCAAAGGACATGAACAGACTCTTCCCAAAGGAAGACATTCAAGCAGCCAGTAAACATGAAAAAACGTTCAGCCTCACTAGTCATCAGAGAAATGCAAAACAGACCTATAATGAGATGCCTCTTGTCAGGATGGCTATCATTAAAACGTCAAAAAACAACAGGTATTGGCGAGGCTGTGGAAAAAATGGACACTTCTATGTGGCTGGTGTGTATGAAAGCTTTTCAACCTTTGTGGAAAGCAGTGTGGCATTTTCCCAAATAACTAAAAATTGAGCTATCCTACAGTCCAGAAGCCTCACATCTGGGAATATACTCTGAGGAAAATAAATGACTCTATTCAAAAAATACCTGACTATGTACGTTCGTTGCAGCACTATACACAATAGCAAAAGCATGGAACCAGCTCGGGTGCCCACCAAAAGTGGACTGGATAAAGAAAATATGGTCCATGTGCATGATGGGGCACTATGCAGTCATAAAGAGGAACAAAATCATGTCCTTTGAGCAACACAGATGCAGGTGGATTTCATCATTTAATTGAACGTTCCCAGAAACAGAAACTCACATGTGGTTCTAAACATTGGGCTCTTGTGCACAAACGTAGAAAAAACAAATCCTGGGCACCGCTGAAGGAGGAGGGAGAGGGAATAAGGGGCACACCACCACCCACTGGGTGCTGTGTCCACTCCCTGGGGAGAGAGGGCCCTCCAGAAGCCCAAACCTCGCCTGCTTGCAATGGACTTACGTGACAAGTCTTCACCTGTACCTCACAGTTCTCAAGAAAAAGTGAAATAAAACATAAGATAAAAATTTTAAAAATGTAGAAACCTCTAAGCTAGACAAAATTGGTTTTCATTTAACAAAAACCACATTCCCATGAACTAGTATAACTTTTACCAAAAACATGTTTTGCTTCCCTTATGTATTTTTTGTATGTAAAATTGCTTCTCTTATATTTAACAGTTTTAATTACATACAGTAATTATGTTTGAGGCTGCAATGGGTCGTGATCATGTCCCTGTACTCCAACCTGGGCCTCATAGCAAGACCCCACCTCTACAAAAAAGACAGTCTGGCATGGTAATGCCTGTCATCCTAGGTACCGTGGAGGCTGAAGCATGAGGATTGCTTGACTCCAGGAATTGGACACCAGCCTGGGCCACAGATTGAGGACCCCATCTCTAAAAAGATG
>NW_007260760.1:0-12783 GCF_000164805.1 Carlito syrichta
GGGAAACAACAAAAAAAAGTCACTCAGGGTGAGATCTGGTGAATAGGGAGGATGGGGGAAGGGGTCATGTTGTTTTTGGTCAAAAATGCAGAACACTCTGTGCGGTGTGGAAAGGTGCACTGTCATGGTGGAAGAACCAGTCATCTATTTGCCACAACTCGGGATGTTTCTTCTGCAAATTATGATGCAACCTTCTCAAAGCTTCCAGATAAAAACTTTGGTTGACTGTTGATCTTGAGGAACAAATTCCAAGTGTACAACAAGAGACCTGTTCTCCCAAAAGTTATTCAGGTTTTTCTGGGAGGTTCCCCCTCATAAAAGTGTAAAATACAAAAGAACATGATTATAATATAATATCAAATTAATGGTTATAACAAGCCAAAAAATTGAGAATTTCAATAACTTATTTTTACATTTAAGAAGAGTGTGTTTGGCAAACAAGTTCCATAGTTTTTGAATTAAAAAAACTATATGAGCCGGGCTTGGTGGCTCAGCCTATAATCCCATGCTTTGGGAGGCTGAGGTGAGTGGATTGCCTGAGCCCGTGGGTTCAAGACACGCCTGGGCAACTTGGCGAGAACTCATCTCTACAATAAATCAAAAAATTAGCCGGGCGTGGTAGCACGTGCCTGTAGTTCCAGCTACTCAGAAGGCTGAGGCGGAAGGATCGCCGGAGCCCAGCAGGCAAGGCTGCGGTGACCGGAAGCGGCCACTGTACTCCAGTCTGGGCGATGGAGTGAGACTCCAACTCAAAAAAAAAAAACTATATGAAAGCTACAACTCATGTGATAGTATATTGCTTGTTTTCTAGACAAGAATCCAATTATAATAATAAAAAACCATAGACCATCACATTAAACAAGCAACAAAAATTTAAGTCAATACAAGAAACTCTTCTATTATATTTTTGGTGTAAACATCAGCAAAAACTTAAATTTCACTCTAGAAATCACTACCAGAAAAAGGTAGCAGTGACAATCTGGTCACTTAGAATTTATTGCAAAGTTGCAAATGAGTATTCCATGATTTGGGGGAAGATGTAGTACACATTCTAAATAAAGTTGACAAATACAAAAACATTATACACAAAACTAAATTCTAAGACAAATGGTTGATTTCAGCATATGAAAGAACTAGATTATCCTTACCACAATTTGTTTCCTAACAGTTTTGTTCCTTCTTTGAATGGTTCCTAAATGCAGCTGACATGCTCCTGACATGTCAGTAGATATATGGAATTCAATTTTGTTATTATCCACAGGTGGTGGTTGGTCAGATACATCTGAAGGTAACCGTACTAGATATAAATTGCTATTTAAAAACAATCAAAGCATTAGTTTGCAATTGCAAACTAATAAAATCCTGAGCACAATATTATTTCACATTTACCTCAAATTTAAAAGCTATCACTGGTAAAGCATTCACTATATTTTAGCAGGTGTACAAAGTCACTTAGGTAAACTTAACAAATGCCCTAATATAAGTAGTATTAGATTTCTGATTTACAGATAAAATAACTGAGGTTAATGGATGTTAATAATTTGCATAAAACCACTCCATAAATGACAGAGAAAGGATTTGATGACCATTGATTCCAAACTCTGGGATATTTCTCAATATGCAAAAACACTTCACTCTGTGTTTAATGTAAGTATTTTAAGTGCATTCTATTTTCTACACTGTATAACAGTGCTGGAATATCTAACAGAGTAGCCACTAGTCATATGTGACTAATAAGCACTTAAAATGTTGCTGTCTACATTAAGATATGCTACAACTGTAAAATACACACAAGACCGATGACTTTGTTTAAGAACATAATGTAAAATATCTCTAAATCTAGATTGATCATATGCTAAAACAGTTATTGTGGATATATTGAGTATAATAAGTTGTATTACCAATATTAATTTCATGTTTCTTTTCACTATTTTAAGCAGCTACTGAAGATTGTATTGTGGCTCACATTATTTCTATTGTCCGGGGCTGCTATACAGGTTCAAAAGAGAAAAAGGGCAATTCAAATGAACATACATATAACAAATAGTTCATTTACACTTCTGGACTCTAACAAAGTGCCCAAAACACACTGGAAGTTAATCTATACCTGATAACATTCTTGCATACTCCTGGCCCTGATTCTCATCCCAAATCTGCTTATTCCCTAGAAAGCTTATAAGACGGCATAGCCCAAAAGGAATTCTTTTAAAAATGTCAATGGGACCAAGCTCTGTGGCTCAGCCTGTAGTTTCAGCACTTTGGGAGACCAAGGCGAGTGGATTGACTGAACCTGAGGGCTCGAGACCTGCCTGGGGAGACCCCGTCTCTACAATAAACAAAAAATTAGCCGTGTGTGGTAGCAAGTGCCTGTAGTTCTGTCTACCTGGAAGGCTGAGTCAGAAGGATAACCTGAACCCAGAAGGTCAGTGCTGGGGTGGCTGTGAACGTACCACTGCACCCCAGCCTGGGCAACAGAGTGAGACTCCAACTCAAAAAAAAGTCAATGGCATTCCAAAGGCTTCCTCAGTAGAATCGAACTCCCTAGCCCAACACTGAGGGTGGACCTCCACAGGCCCTGGCTTTCCCTCTCATCATTTCTTTTCTATTCAACAAGTCTTCCCACCTCTGGAATCTTCCCTTTTACTTTCCCACTCACATAGGCTACCCTGTTCCTGCCTAACTTTTGCCACTCACCTTCAAGGGCCAGCTCAGATGTCTTATCTCTCGTAAAACCTTTCCAGATTTCTCGGTTGGCTGGGATATCTCTCGCCTCACAACCTTCTGTTCTTAGTTTAAGTTTTTTTTTTTTGTCATGTATTTTAATTGCCCATGCAATAATCTTCTGTGCATATAGCTTATTGTCCTTAAAGGATGGTAAAGTAAAACTAAGAGTGGAAAATTCTGAGACCCAAGGTAGCCAATAGTTATCAAGTACTGGTCAACTCTGAGTCAATTATGTATACGTGTAAATTTGGCAAATAGGAAGTCAATGGTGAACCAAGTAGGTGGGTAGAAAACAAAAGACTAAATTGAGAAATGATGTGAGTTGAGCAAATAAAGTGCATACAGACAACCCTCATTTCACAATTCTAAATCAAAGTACCTGGGTGAAGCAGATGGAGGTGTATTCAACATATCCTTTATTTTCTGCTTTTTTCTCGCATGGTACTGCTTTATTGTTTTTGGTCTTTTGGTCTGCAGTTTGGCTAGTTCCGCTCATTTTGTGTTGAGAAGAGGAACCGTCAACGAGATTTTCTTCTCTAGAAGCATAGCTATTTGTCACTGTTACTGCTAAACTTGAATTTGGATTTTGGTGTTTAAATTATAAAATGATTTACTTTTTTTTTTGAGTTGGAATCTCACTCTGTTGCTCAGACTGGAGTGCAGTGGCTGCTCCTGGCCACCGCAGCCTCGCCTGCTGGGCTCCGGCGATCCTTCCGCCTCAGCCTTCAGAGTAGCTGGAATTACAGCCGCGTGCTACCATGCCCAGCTAATTTTTTGATTTATTGTAGAGATGAGTTCTCGCCAAGTTGCCCAGGTGGGTCTTGAACCCGCAGGCCCAGGCAATCCACTCACCTCAGCCTCCCAAAGGCGTGGGATTACCAGCTGAGCCACTGAGCCCGGCTTTATCTTCCATGCACTTCTATGAAATAAGTGTAACTTATAAGTCATCAAAGAGATAATTTGACAAAAGCTCAAATTCTACATTGCCTTGTTTGGCTTTCATCTTACTTTGGAGAAATTAAGAATTAATTATAATTGATCAACTTTTTTAAATGTTTCATTATAAACATTTTCAATTGTCCAAATAAAATTGCTGGACTTCAATCCACACAGTTAAAACAAGATGCAATAATATAATCTATCTATAGACATATATTAGGTAATCAATAAATATTTGCTAAATAAAATAATAGCACAAGCTGAGTACTCCTTATCCAAAATATTTGGGACAAGAAGTGTTTCAGATTTTGGACTTTTCTTGGATTTTGGAATATGTATATATACATACAAAGATATTTTGGGAATGGGACCCAAGTCTAAACATTGCAGTTATTTATGTTTCATATATACTTTATACACATTGCTTGAATGCAATTTTATACAATCTTTAAATGATTTTGTACATAAAACAAAGTTTGTTTCAGAAAGCAAAGATGTCATTATCTCAGCCACCTGTGAAATGTTATGTCATTGCTCAAAAAATTTCAGTTTTTGGAACATTTCTGTTACATGTCCAGAACATAATAAAGAAGCATGTTTGTTTATTATTGGTATATAGAAATGCAATTGTCTTTTGCAATCCCACTTCTGGGAATATACCCAGAAGAACTCAAATCACTCTATAAAAAAGATGCCTGTACATGCAGGTTTATTTCTGCATTCTTAACAATAACAAAAACATGTAACCAACTGTGCTGCCCATCAAAAGAGGACTGGATTAAAAAAAGTGGTACATATACACGATGGAATATTATGTAGGCATAAAGAAGAACAAAATCATGAACTTCGCAGCAACCTGGATGGAATTAGAGTCTATAATACTGAGTGATCTTTCACAGAAACAAAGAACTGAGTGTCACATGTTCTCATTCATAAGTGGACCTTGAACAGCTCTCATAATACTATAAGAAAAGGATTGACAGTAGCAGGATACTGCAGGGGATAAGGGGGTGGGAGGTGAGATTGGCAGTAGTGGGAATCTGCCTGGGGGAAGAGGGGACACACCTCATCAACAAGGGTGCCTGCACAAGGAATATTTGTATACCTAACCCTGAATTGTACCCCACAATTTTAAAATAAAAAAATTTTAAGTTAAAATAAAGAAGCATGAAACCAAGGTCTGGTACATGCAAAGACTATGTTCTCTCTCATAACTCAAGATGAATTGTTGGCAAAATTCCACACTACAGCCCTTAAGGAAAACCTAAGTAAACAAAATGAAAACAAAAATGTGGTTTGGCTAGTTACATATAGCATTTTTAATTACTGCCATTATTTCTATAAAGAAAGTGAAATTCACAGAGGTTAGGTGATTAAGCCAGTGCCACTCTCTACAGTATTCTTTATTTAGCAACAAGTTAAAGTTACCATCTATTGTAATACTATAAGAAAAGGATTGACAGTGGTGGGAAACCATGGGGGTGGGCAGGGAGGGGAAGGCTGGTGGGATTAATGGTAGTCAATATCTGGGGATGGGGAACACCCCTTATCAACAAGGGTGCCTGAACTATGCATATTTGTATACCTGACCCTTAACTGTACCCCACAATTTTAAAATAAAAAATATGTTTAAAATAAATAAATAAATAAATAAAGTTACCATCTATCAGAACTGCCAGCAAGTTCAAGATTGATCCTCTGTTCCCTCCCATTTTGCAGTTTCAGCCCCACCTATGCTTTGATTTTAACTTCCTTAGAAAGAGAATACACTATAGGCAGACCCACTTCTTAGAGGGATAATGACTTGATAACAGTTGAACTGGGTCATTGCCTTGCTAAGCTATGATGTGGCCATTGCTCTTTGAGATATGGCCAGGCCATTCTCTCTCTCTCTCTCTCTCTCTCTCTCTCTCTCTCTCTCTCTCTCTCTCTCTGTGTGTGTGTGTGTGTGTGTGTGTGTGTGTATGTCTCTCTCTCTCTCTCTCTCTCTCTCTCTCTCAAAATCTGCTTTGACGAGAAAAGTCAAACTGCTGCTGATGATTTGTACCACAGAGGTTGCCCAAAGTCTCTGGTTGAGCTCTGACCTGTGTCAAGATTCTACATCTTCTTCTGTGCCTCGTTTCCATCATTTTCCCATGACTCTTATCAGCGAGGGGTTGGCAAACCACAGTCCCAAAACCAAATCCAGCTATCTGCCTGTTTTTATAAACAAGGTTTTGTTAGAACAAGGCCACAGCCACTCACCTAGATATTGTTCACTGCTGCCTTCCTGCTGCACAAGAGAACTTTGTAGCTACAACAGGGACCGTCTAGCTCATAAAGTCAAAAGTATTTACTCTGAAAATTTAAAGAAGCTATTTGGCAATTCCTGTTCTAAGCTAAGTTGGGGATTATATACCTAAACATTACTAACAATTTACTACTCTTTGACAGAAACTGTAAACAAAATATATGTAGACTGTCCAAACATATCAACAGAAAGAATTTACCTGCAGTGGTTACTGTGAATAGTTTTGTGGAAGGTTCTGCAGAATTGCTCCAGAAATCATTCTGAGGTGAAGAGAGTCCAGGGGAAGGAGCTGTCCAAGCACCATCATGACTGGTACCCACTATGTGCAGTGGTTATGTCCTACAAGGTCACTTCCAACACTGAGTCACTGCCCCTAGAGAAAGTGAGGGGTAGGTTCCTGGAAGCCTCTGCTCAAAACATCGTGTCGTGGAACTGCTGGAGGAGGGAGGGACACACCTCATCAACAAGGGTGCCTGCATAATCAACGTTTGTATACATAACCCTGAATTGTAACCCACATCTTTATAATAAAAAAAAAGTTGTGGCACCTTATCAACACATTACCAAGTCTTATGAGTGTTTATGCTTGAAGACACCTTATTTAATGTACATCAATGGCTCATTAACACCGAACTCAGCCAAAGTCACCACAACTGTGCACATGATCACCTTCCTGAGCATAGGAACACAGGATACCACTTCAACAATGTGCTTGGGGTTTATTTTAAACAGCAGAATCATCCACCAAAAACTCAAAAAATGTGAACAAGGTGGTGCTACATAAACAAGGAAAAGCATACTTGTTTATAGTATGAGAGCTGAAACAAGAAGGCATGGGATCACTATTCCACCCCATCTGGGAACCTGTGTGTCAGCCGACTCAAGGTTTTCACCAAACTGCATGTGTCCATGTCCACGAATGACCAAAGAAGCACTGCAAGTATTGATTATGGAGCTACACATTTAGCAAGTAAGCAGATTAGCTAATATAAATTCACCAATAATGAGACTCAACTGTATTTTATAACCATCCATCTAAAAATTATGCATATTCCAAATTTTTTTCTTTTGAACTCGGTATCTAGTCTCAGTTCTTATTCTATAGCTACTGTGTAAACTTCAGGAGTTGGGAAACTGGGATGAACAAATTCTAATGATCTCAGATTGTGAAGAATTGCATACAACATTTATGGAAAGCAAGAGTGTTTTTCCCACATTTTATACTTCTTGTAATCTAAACAAGTCTTATTTCACATAACAAACCTCTGTTGGCCCACATCATCACTGCTTTTGTCTTCTGATTCTTTACTATATAATTCCGCATTGTCATCTGGAAAAGGGAGGTCTGCCAGTGGCTGAGGAGATATGGGTGCAAGAGGTGCCTGCAACAGCATAAAGTCTTCATACTAATTACAAGAACAGAACAAAAGTATGATGGCAACCGATGATATTTACAGAATAGATGAACTATCTCCATTCCAATACTTGTCTCTCATTTCCCTCTGTCTCAAGATTTGTTTTACACATCCTACATGTCTCGAGGAAGCATCTACGTAGCAGACTCTAATGCTAACAATATGTTTCTCCTTCCTCAGCACCCAACTGAGCTGAGTCTTTAAACCTCTATTTTTTCCGTGTAACTGCATTCCAGCAAAGGGAATGGGAACATAGAAAACCACCACAGAGAATTCTCCCTTCCTGATCTTCAGCCTGTGTGGTGACCATTCCCGTCAACTAGGGGAGGCACATGGTGAAACAACTCAGGCTTTTTGAGTGACTGGGTAGAGAACATCCCTCAGTCTAACTGCTGGAATGGACTTGACGTGACCAAAATATAGTTGCTTTTGTAATGAATGAAGAATTTAAATTTTGTTTGTGAATAGCAGCTAGCATAACCTTAATCAGTACCCCTGCATTATTCCAAGCTTTGAGTATGTGCTGGAGTTACAAAGGAAAATTATGAAGTTAACAGTACGTACATCTTGCAAAACAGCCAACTCAAAAGCAAATTCGCTTTTATTATATATTAACACTCAAAATAATTTTGCATTACTACTATGTATAAATGTACTGAGAGCAGAATAATAACTAAAATTATTCAAGAACCAGCATAGTCTGCTATCTAAATTATTGATGAATAGGCACAGTAAGTTTTAATTAAAATTTTAGTAACTGGCCATTCCCTTGCTAGGCGATGATGTGGCCATGTGCTCTCTGAGCTATGGCCAGTCCATGTTTTCTTAAGCTTTGGCCTCCTCCCCTCCCTTGGGGAGGCAAGTCTCCTCTCTTTCTCTCTCTCTCTCTCTCCAATTTACTTTCTAAATAAACTGTATTTTCTAATCTAAAAAAAATAGTAACTTATTTTGTCTTTTGCAAATGAAACTTTATTTTTCAATAAAACCAGAAAAATGGAAATTTTAGGTGACTTAGTGAAGGTAATTATCTTACAGGATAGCACAATGTTCTCAGTCAAAGAGCTAAATAACACCAGAAGAAATGATAGCCCCTATTACCAGAAGCATTTCTCTCACATCCCGGCTTTCCCTGACTCTCAGTTCTCAGGTTTACTATTATCATCACATTATTTTATATTTGTTCCTTAATGCAACATGCATCAGAGGTTGCTACAACATTTGTATAATTTAGCCTCCATAATCCCACTCAGGAAGAGAAATTCTGACTCTTGAAAATTCTAAGAGCTTTCTTACCATGGGAGGTCACACAATAATCAGTCCAAAAGGTGTGGGCAAATTCATTTTATTCGTAAATTGAGGCACCGTAAAGTGGTAAAACATTTAAAATCATACAGCATAAGATGATTCAATGTACATCTTGTATCTTACAGTAAAAACCTTTGCAATAACACTATTGATTAATTTGATGCAAAGGAAGGCTTGTCTCTTGCCTTTCTAATCCCAGGACAAGGTAAAACAAGGACAAGGTAAAACAAGGTAAAAACTGGTGTGTCCCAGAACATTAACCTTCCTAAAATATTTGTCAAGTGTACAAATACAATTATCCCCATCACTAAGAAAGTAATGATCTTATAATAGAAAGCCTACTAAAATGTTAAATCTTTTCCCCTGATTATTGTGAACTTATGAAACACAGAGTTCAGTTAAAAAAAAATCATCTATATGCTTTATTGCAAAGAAGTTATCTTATTCTGCCAATATTTTTAAACATTTTCTGAGGGGTTCACTATGCTTTTTCTTATATAATCTCTATGTTCATAGTGTGTTCTAAAGTAAAGAGAATTATCAGAAATTACATTTCCCAAATTAGCTCTGTTTCTTAGTATCCATTTATACTGCAGCTTATTAATGCCTTTACTTGAAAATGTTAATTTTTCATTATCTTTTAAATACTGTATATCATTGCCTGTCTAGAATTAGTCGAATACTATTATAAGTTAGTATGAGAATCAGCATGAAAAATAAAGTACTAAGCTATACAAACAAGTGCTCTAAGAAAAATAAGTTTTATTCTACTTACCTGTACATAGAACGTAGGCACACTTGCTAAAGCATTTACTATGTTTGCTAGGATTGTGCTAGAAGGTGGTGGGTACATATACTTGAGGCATGAATTTACAGGGAAAGTCAACCTTAGAAAACAAAACAAACACACACACTTAAAATGCTTATCATGTTTTAATAATTTTATAATAACTCATTTTAGGTAAACTGATTGCGTACAAAATTGTTCAAATGATACAGTAATATTAGATTTACCTTGTTTATAAATGATACAAAGAAAGCACATTTAAAATGAAACTTGCCTTCTGATTGTATTTTTAAAATGAGCTCAATTTACAGCTGTAAACATTTTAATAGATGCTTCCTTTGAATTGAATTCAATGAAAAATTAATAGCTCAGAATGTTTATTAAGCATATTAAAGCTACACAAGATTATTTTTAAAATAATCTTATTTGCTATACATAGAATAAAAGCAAAAGAACAACAAAGACATAAAATGTTCACCTATGGTTTGGTGCAATTCCATTTTCTATTGTTACACAACCAAGTTCTTTCTTTTCTTTATCATCTTCCACAGGGTCATCAGACTTTGAATATACAGAATCAAAGTTGATCTAATCTTTACAAAGAGTAAAAATTGCAAACAGAAAAGATAAACTCTTTTCAAGCATGGCATTATAAAAATTGTTACATTTAAAAAAATCAGATATTTCTCAAGCAAACATCAGTAAAAAGGAATGGGATTAGAATTAACCCTTACTGAATCTCTTTTGTATTATTATTATTATTATTATTATTATTATTATTATTATTTTGAACACTCCACCTTTTAATTTACCCTTCACAGCAAGGCTATGAAAAGGTCATGATAAATCTCACTGATTAAAAAGAAAACAAGTCTAAATGGTATAAAATAGTGTACTCAAAATTCTTTAATGTACATAACAGTAATATGGAGGGTTTATTAAAATTCATAGACTCCTAGAACATTCCCCCAAACCTCAACATTGCCATTTAAGTTTCTCACTCAGTAAGACTGGGCTAAGGCTAAAAATTTTGTATTTCAATCAAGTTCCCAGATGATACAACCAGTCTAGGGACTGCTCTCAGAACCACGAGTGTAAAGCAAATTTGTGAATGCACAACTACCAAGAGTCTGAGTCAGGAACCAAATATCAGTCTAGTTTCAAGACACTGTGCTGTCTCTAATACATGGGTTTTAAACTACTGAAAACCCACACCCTGCCCACTTTACACTGATTGATTGCTAATATTAATTCAACACTCCGGTTCTTAATGCACAATTAGGAGCAAAACCAAAGATACTGTTTTAGTGATAGACTTAATAGATAAATGTGTCTTTGCTATTTCAAATTATTTACTTACCAATTCAAAAACAATCCAATAACTTTTGAATGATTTTTAAAAATTAGGAAACCTAATATCAACATACCTTTTCCTTTTTTTTTTTTTTTGGAGTCTGAAGTGGGACAGGTAGAATGAGCTCAATCTTGCTCTTTTGCAAATTCAACAACTAAAATGTGACCTAAAAGTGTCAGCTGATGGAGTCTGGTCAATGCCTTCAGTTAAAAGAACAAGAGCAAACATTTCATAATTGTGCCAAAAAGGATTTGTTAGAGACCACATATATAAAGATAATATATATTTTGTTAATGATGTAATATTTGCTTGGCTATTTCTTACTTAGTTTTAATCTCAGGCTACCAAGCCTTTATAACTTATTAAAGGACTGCTTCCTAAGACAAAACAAAAATACAGTTAAATACAGCTCTCTGCCAACTCTTCTTATATTCAGGCAACTAAAAATAGCTAGAAAAACAACATGACAAATCTGCCAGGTCTCACCACATCTACAAATCTCAGAGTGGGCTTAATGAGGCCACACAATGACATCCTAACTCTTCAGTCTGTTTTCTACCAATTTCTAGAACATTTTCCACTCTCTCCTTGCGCCTTGGCCACACAATGACATCCTAACTCTTCAGTCTGTTTTCTACCAATTTCTAGAACATTTTCCACTCTCTCCTTGCGCCTTGGCTTCAGTCCCTCTCTCGTTCCTTTAGCCTGGCACCTCATTTCCCGTGGAGACAGCAGACTATGACACAATGAGAACTTCAGACTCTCCCCATAATCCCCTATCCCCCAGCTCTGCAGCCCCGTGTTCCACATGCGACTTGCTATCCATTACTAAATATTCCTGTTTCTATCCAAATCCAGCCACGTGGCTTGCCACTCATCTCACCCTCTCTCCTCAAGAGTCTTTCTTTGACTGCTCTGAAAATGTATGCAGAGGGAGCTGTTACCTACATGGTTAGTTTTCTGTGCTCGTCTGGATTAAGGAGTCAAACTGCTGGGCTCCAGCGATCCTTCCAACTCATCCTCCCAAGTAACAGGAACTACAAGCATGTGCTACCGTGCTCAGCTAATTTTTTTTTTTTTTTCTGTTGTAGAGTTGAGGTCTCACCAAATTGCCCGGGATGGTCTCAAAACATGCTTCTATTTCTCCCATCCTAAATTTTTTTATTATTACTCTCGCAATAAAACCCTCTCTCCACAATTCCTCTTCTCTCATCAGTCTCGCACCTATTCCAATCAGACTTACACTTTGATCAGTCCACTGACACGGCCTATTATAGACAACAAATCCCATATTGCCAAGCTCATGGTCAACTTTTAAGTTTTACTTTGCTGCATTCAACCTAGTCGATCACCCCCTCATCGATACACACCACTCAGTTGACTTTAAGACACCATACTTTCTTATGGCTTTCTTTCTAGCTCACTGGTTTCCACTCCTCAAACTCTTCGGCTTTTCCTTCTCGCACTATTGGTGTTGGAGGTCCCAGAGCTCTAATCAGGTCTTCCTCTTTAAACTCTTTCTTTTGGTGACTTAATCCAGCATCCTGAATTTAAAGACCACCTTATGCTGATGATTCACCAGTTAAAAACCACACCCAGACTTCTGTCCTGAAGTCCAGGGGCATATGTCCCACAGTGGACAGCTCCCCTCGCGTGTCTAACACAAACTTCACATTCAGCCTTTCAGAAGTTGCTTATCCCTCCCTCACCCTCATGTGCGCTCCACCCAAAGCCTTCCCTGTGTCAGTGGGTGGTGACTCCATTCTTCCAGTTATTCGGGTCAAAGATTCTGTAATCCTCCTTAACACATCTTTCCTGCATTCCACATCCAAGTTGTCAATAATTCCTGTTTGCTTCTATCTGCAAATATATCCAGAGTCTAGCCACTACTTCTCCCCTTCTACCACAATGGCCAACAAACCACCATCTCTGGACTGAATCATCAAAAAAATACTTTTTTTTTTTTTTT
>NW_007260760.1:13637-14973 GCF_000164805.1 Carlito syrichta
TACCTGACATGAAATTAATCAAAGCTCCCTAACAATCGAAGTTCCCATTTTGGTTGCCAAATTGTTAGTTAATAGTTACTATGGTCACTAAGTTGCTATGTAGCCGATGCTGGAAATTTTACCTATAAAAGCTTGTCACAAACTGCACCAATTTGTCAAGAGTTTTTCTGGCATTTGCCTACTCTTGAACCACGCGTTTAATAAATTCATAATTAATTAAACTCGACTTGCTGACGTAGCTTCTTCTCACTTACTCTGCCAACTGACAAACAACACATATCCCATTGTGCAAACTCTTGGGATGCAAACTCTTCTGCTTCTCAGAACCACAGCTGAATATTTCTTCCCTTTTTTGAACCAAGACTGGAAATTAGGTTACTGTTGATAGCTATAATAGTGGAGAAAAAGTCGTACCGTTATAGCTGCTTTTTTCACTAGGGCAAGTAGCAAACGCCGTACGTTTCTGAAACAGAGTTAAGGTACAAATTACTTCCAACGTAATCTCAGTTTCTCATCAAGAAGTTTGACATTTTGCCAGTAGAGGGATTTGATGAGTTAATAACATCACTGGAAGAAATGAAAGTCAAGACCATTTAACTGGCCACTGGTTTCAGTCCAGGGGCTTTCAACATTTGTGGGGTCAGATTTCTTTGAGATGACTTCACATAGAGGCATGTGCACATACAGCAGGTTTGCACACACACAGATCACCAGGCCAGCAGCTGAGAAGCCTCAATCCACAGAGGGTTCCCCCTAACGATCTATCACTTTGAATACCTCCCATTTGTGACTCACTGGGAGATCCCTCCCCATGCAAAGTCTGAAAACATTCACCAACCGAGAAATCATGGCTCAAGAGTACCTTTCATTTGTGCTTATCTTTGCGATAAGGTCCAATGGGAGAAGTCTATTTTTAAACATAAATGATCAATTATCCACATGTTCAAAACCTCCAGAAAATAAACATGAAGGTGCACAATCATCGTGCCAAGGAAGAGTTCTCGCCCACACTTATTAAGAGTGGCTTGAAAAATCATGGAACCAACCATGCTGTCCATCAAAAGAAGACTGGACTAAAAAAATGTGGTACATATACACGGGATATTATGCAGCCATAAAAAAGAACAAAATGATGAATTTCATAGGAACCTGGATGGAATTAGAGTTTATAATACTGAGTGATCTTTCACAGAAACAAAGATCTGAGTATCACATGTTCTCACTCATAAGTGGACCTTGAACAAGTACATAATACTATAAGAAAAGGATTGACTGGTGGGAAACTATGGGGGGGCAGGGAGGGGAAGGGAGGTGTGATTAATGGTAGTCAATATCT
>NW_007260760.1:15126-18552 GCF_000164805.1 Carlito syrichta
GCATACATGAAAACCTGATCAAAATTGCTCTTTTTCCCAGGAGATTGAAATCAGACCATGCTGTAGAAATTGGGCATTGCCAGTCCTGTTTTATAAAGGGAAATCCCTCTATAGCATCTTCAGGCATAAAGCAAATTAAATCAACTCTGCAAATTCCTGCCTGGGGACTTTTAACAGCTCCCCAAAGGATGTGATCAGGAAAGGTCTACAAAGAGCCTCTGGATCAAAACTCTAGGCAAGATCCTCTCTTGGTTTACTCAAATCAGCTACTGAATTTATTTTATAGAAAAGATAGCCACATTTCACTTTGGAACTTCTTGGAAGCTCTTGGTCCTTGGACGGATAAAAATCTTTCTTGTATCGCTAAAAAAGCATTATTCTTATGTCATAATGAGAATACCATTAAATACTTGGCATAGTAATTGCCTAAAAGACAGTTTATGAATCTATTTTTTTCTTGCTATAATGAGAATATTGTAAATCAGGGTCCCCAGAAAATGGAAGTCTTAGACATTGTTCTGCCATGGATGAAACCCGTGAAGTCATTTTCTAAGTGTTCATTTGTCAGAAAGAAGAAAGGGTTATGTAACATCTATGCGTAGGTTCACTGAGTGATTCCTATTGAACAAGGTGCTCTGCAAACTGTCATAATTAATGCTCTCAGTGAGTTCATGACACTATTAATTTTCAGGCCTCTCAGATGAAGGAAGTGACAGGCAAATGCTAAGCACACAAGTAATTTGACCAAAGTGAGCAACCAGTAAGTGGCCAACCCAAGACCTGATGGCAGATTTGATTCTAAACTCCAGGGTCTTGCTCTTCTCACTACATAAGAACCTTGTGGGTTCCCACTTGACCATGAGTGAGCATAGAGAAGACTCATTGTCTCCTCTACCCACAGTATTATGACCACCAACATGCGAGTTAGAGCTTTCTCTTCTTTTCTTTCCTACCCAGGAAAGCCATTGGTTACCAGAATCAATGTCGCTAACAGTGGTGAAGAAAAGATCTTGCCTGGCTATGACATACTCACAATCCCATGGTTGGTCCACCTGCAGTTGCAGACAACTGGTCGCCTTGGTACTTGAGTCCAGCTGGGTCTGTAAGCTTCACATCTCTGACATGTGATGGTTCAAATCTCAACTCAAAGAAAGGTCCTTAGGAACAGATGTCCTAGGTGGGAGGTGCAAGGAGATGAGGGGTCAGTAGAAAAAATCCCAGAACACCCATTTCTGACGTCCCTGCCTCTCAGTAAAGACACCTAGGTCACAAAGACAGACATCATGTAAATAAAGGAAACGTCACCTTTTATGTCTGTGTCTTGGGATGCTGAGATGGCAGGTGTTGGGATGGAATGTCTCTGAAGTAAAAAAGTCACCTACAACCAGGCTCAGTGGCTCAGCCTGTAATCCCGTACCTTTGGGAGGCTGAAGTGAGTGGATTGCCTGAGCCCGCGGGTTCGAGACCCGCCTGGACAACTTGGCGAGACCTCATCTCTACAATAAATTTAAAAAAACTTAGCTGGGCATGGTAGCGCGCACCTGTAGTTCCAGCTACTTGGAAGGTTGAGGCGGAAGGATCGCCGGAGTCTAGCAGGTCAAGACTGCGGTGGCCTGGAGCGGCCACTGCACTCCAGTCTGGGCGACAGAGTGAGACTCCAATTCAAAAAAAAAAAAGTCACCTACTAGATTGGCTATCCAGGACATGACCATTATTCTGTTATTATTCATCTGTTTCCCCTGTAGCCTAGTGAGAAAGTTCTGGAGAGGCCTTGGAGGATAGGAGAGTAAGAGCTGTTTATCACAACATACATGAGTGTAAGTACAGGGGAAGAATTCGAGCCTCAAGGATTTGAAGATAAATCATGACAAAGGGAGCAGGGATACTATAGACCAAATGCCAAGTGAGGTGAAGTGTTCAGAGGTCTGGCACATTTTGAATTTCCTGCTGCCAGATTTTGGACTGTTTCACCACCTGCCCACACGACACATTCTGTGGACATATTGTGAGCATTAGCAGCCCTAAGCAACATGGTAAAGGTGCCAGTCCCCAAATGGAAACTCAAGGCTCAAAAGTGCTTTGGATCCAGAATCTCTTCTTCCTTAGGGAGGTAACATAGAGCAATCCTTATATTCCCACTCACGCAGTGGGGTCTGGTCAGCATCCCTTAATAAACGTTATTTATATTTCTACCCGGAGATGACTGTATATCCTCACAATGGGCTGAGAAAGATTTCAAGAGCCTCATGCCAGTCCAGGTCAGGCTAGTTCCCGTCGCTGTGGGACACCTTGCTCTCCTCCTCCTCCAAGTCTTCATTCTCACCAAGGTCTATTACGTTTTCTTACAGATGTTGCCCACATGTCTATTCTACTTCTTCTTCCTGAACACACACGATGTCAAACCCTCGTCGCTAATTCTGGACTTCATACAATCCTCTCACAGCTGTCTCAGTTTCGGCCATCTTCACACCATCAGCTGAGTCGCTGGTTTTATCACTCCTGGGTCTTGTTTCCATCCATGTGCCTGCTCTGCTTTGGAAAACACACTCCCCTCTGCCTGTTTTATGACTCTGACTCCTCATTGGCTTAACTTCTGGCCCCACATTCTTTTTAAAAAAATTTTTTATTATAAAGATGTGGGGTACATTTCAGGGTTAGGCATATAAACACCGATAATGCAGGTGCCCTTGTTGATGAGGTGTGCCCCTCCCTCCCTTGGCAGTTTCCCTCAACTGCCAATCCCACCCCCAACCCTGACAGTTTTCCACTACTGCCAATAGCTTTCTTATAGCATTGTAATTGTTCAAGGTCAGCTTAACCTCTTTGGAAGACAGTGTGACCCCACATTCTTAATCAGCATTGCTTCCCACCATTCCCCTAAGCAAAGTCTCCCCTGCAGGAATGCTGGCCTCTCCTTGACCCCCACTTGGCACCAGTTTCCTCCAGCCTCCAGGTCTTTGTCCACAAATGCTTATCTCATTCTTGTGTGACCCCCATAGTCACTCAAGGTGCAGTTGTCAAATCATGATCCATCAGTCACTCAGGACATTCAACAAGATCTTGCTGTAGTTTATATTGGGCTGTCAGGGAAAACATCTTGTAACAGCAAATCTGGTTGGTGAAGGCTGGAAAAGCCCAGTCTCCTATCTTGGTTACCTGGATTTGCTAGTTAGAGTCAAGCTCTAGGAATATTTTAAATTATCACTACTTCATTTCATCATGTTGTTGTGTTTTTTTCCGCTTTTCCAGACTACTAAGTTTTATTAAACTTACATTTTGAATTTTTTTTTTGCATTTGCTGGAGAAATGGAAAACACTTTTCTCAACATCTGAAGTACTGCACATATTATTAGTTGGGCAGTGAGGAATAACTCTCAGAAAGACCAAGCTATATTTAGTTTATTCACATTGTTTCCACTGAGTTTT
>NW_007260761.1:0-801 GCF_000164805.1 Carlito syrichta
CCTCCCACATTGACCCCCAAGTAAATCCTAGAAAACCTCATGTAAGGGCAGGCCTCGGAGGGAGGATAACCTCTGGCCCAGAATTCAAGACCAGGCAGGAAGACCCAGATATTACCCAAATGGAAAGCCTGTGATCACAGAAGTTTTGGAGGCCCATGCCGGGAGGATGGCCTGAGTTGGGAGATTTGAGAGCAGCCTGAGCAATCTAGTGATGAAAGAAAGAAGAAAAGAAAGAAAGAAAGAAAGAAAGAAAGAAAGAAAGAAAGAAAGAAAGAAAGAAAGAAAGAAAGAAAGATCCATTCTCCTGCAAACCTTCTGCCTTCAGTCCTTCCCCCAACGATCCCAACATGTGAGGGTCCACCAAGCTCGGCACTCTCAAGTTCAACTCCCCCAAAATGCCTGCCCGTGCTTTCGTGCGGGGTTCCCTGAGGCTACCTGGCCGGGTTCCTGCTGGCTTTTCTCTCTGAGGTGAGAAATGTGCCCCAGGCAGGCTGACACTCCTACTCAGCAATGAGAACCTTCCTCCAAGAAAGGCCAGGGACACATCCCTCACACAGGGACATTTCTTCTGCCCCAATTCTATTTTTCTGATTTGAAAACCAATCACACTGTGAACACACCACACGCAGTTGAAAATATATGCACAATCCTGATGTTTTTGGAGACAGGGTCTGGCTCTGTGGTTTTGGCTGCGGCCTGGGGACATTCCCGTCGTTCACCGCCAGCCTTGAAATTGTAAGCTCTGATGATCCTCCTGCCTCAGACTCTGAAGTGGCTGGGACGACGTGCACCTCGACCCCA
>NW_007260761.1:821-2060 GCF_000164805.1 Carlito syrichta
TGTCCACCAAGCCCTCCCCAGGGGAGCATCTGTGCAGGGTCGTGTCTCTGCCTGGGCACCCACACCTCTGCCCACTCATTCCCAAGTGTTGACCCGAACCCCCTCTAGGGGGCACGTTCGTGAAAGGGAAGGTATGATTCTCAAACCTTTGGGAGGGTCAGGATGACCAGGTGAATCACGCCTATCTCCTCGGCACTTAGGGAAGCTGAGACGGGAACATGACTCTGCCCGGGAGCTTGATATCTGGCTGGACACCATAGTAAGCTCCCACATTGACCCCAAGTAAATCTTAGAAAACCTCGGGTAAGGGCAGGCCTCGGAGGGAGGATAGCCTCTGGCCCAGAATTCAAGACCAGGCAGGAAGACCCAGATACTACCCAAATGGAAAGCCTGTGATCACAGAAGTTTTGGAGACCCATGCCGGGACGATGACCTGAGTTGGGAGGTTTGAGAGCAGCCTGAGCAATCTAGTGACGAAAGAAAGAAGAAAAGAAAGAAAGAAAGATAGAAAGAAAGAAAGAAAGAAAGAAAGAAAGAAAGAAAGAAAGAAAGAAAGAAAGAAAGAAAGAAAGAAAGAAAGAAAGAAAGAAAGAAAGATTCATTCTCCTGCAAACCTTCTGCCTTCAGTCCTTCCCCCAACGATCCCAACATGTGAGGGTCCACCAAGCTCGGCACTCTCAAGTTCAACTCCCCCAAAATGTCTGCCCGAGCTTTGGTGCGGGGGTTCCTGAGGCTACCTGGACGGGTTCCTGCTGGCTTTTCTCTCTGAGGTGAGAAATGTGCCCCAGGCAGGCTGACACTCCTACTCAGCAATGAAGACCTTCCTCCAAGAAAGGCCAGGGACACATCCCTCACACAGGTACATTTCTTCTGCCCCAATTCTATTTTTCCTGATTTGAAAACCAATCACACTGTGAACACACCACACTCAGTTGAGAATATATGCACAATCCTGATGTTTTTGGAGACAGGGTCTGGCTCTGTGGTCTTGGCTGTGGCCTAGGGACATTCCCGTCATTCACCGCCAGCCTTGAAATTGTAAGCTCCGATGATCCTCTTGCCTCAGACTCTGAAGTGGCTGGGACGACGTGCACCTCGACCCCAGACCCCCTGCTTGATTGGATGTAGAGATGGGGGTCTCCCTGCTGGCCCAGGCTGGCCTTGGTCTCCTGGGTTCCAGTCATTCTCCAGCCTCAGCCTCCAAGATTGCTGGAATTCCATCCATGTGCCACTGCCGCC
>NW_007260761.1:2670-9174 GCF_000164805.1 Carlito syrichta
GCATCCTCCAGGCTCAGTCCCCCGAGTGGCTGGAACCACAGGTCTGCGCCACCATGACTGGCTAATCTTTGGATTTATTTTTGATGGCTGACATGAGGTCTCGCCCAATATCCTGGGCTGGTCTTGAACTAGTAGGCTCATGGCATCCACTCGCCTCTGCCTCTGAAGGACCAGGTTGCCAGGATGAGCCCTTGAGCACAGCCTGTGGTTGTGGTGGTGTTGGTTGGTATTATTGTACTGAGTCGAAGACATGTTGTGTCACCCAGACCAGAACGCAGGGGCCCATTCTTGGTCACCACGGCCTCCACCACCTGGGCTCTGGTGATCCTCCCACCATGGCCTCCAGAGTGGCCAGAATGACAGGAGTATGTCACAACGCTTGGCTCATTTTGTTGGTTTCTTGTAGAGATGAGGTCTCACCAAGGTGCCCAGTCTGGTCTCAAACATGGGGGCTCAGGCCATCCTCTTGCCTTGGCCTCCAAAAGTGCCTGGGTGACAGGTGTGAGACCCCATCCCGGCCTTCACACCCCTCTCAAAGCCCCACTGCAAAGCCCACTCCCTTCAGAAGACCTGAGACCCTAGAGTGGGCAACCAGACTCACCCGCTGAACCCACCCAGAGGGATTGCCTGTCCCAGAGGTGTGTCTTTGCTGGGGCCCCACCCCTCCTTCCCACTCTTTAACCAGGGTGGACCCACTGGCTCATCCCAGGGACCACGTCGGGAGAAGGGAGTGCGTGACTCCCAAACTGTCAGGGGGCTGTGGCAGGGCTATTCACATCTGTCTTCTTGGCACTCGGTAAGGCTGAGACAAAAAGATGACTGAAGTCCGAGAGCTGAGACCAGGCTGAACACCATAGCAAGCCCCCACCTCAAACCCTAGCAAAACCCAGAAAACCTAGAGTGAGGGGAGGCCTTGGTGGAAGGATCGCCTCAGGTCCAGATTTGAAAACCAGGAAGGAAGGCCAGGATGTCGACCTAATGGAAAACCTGTGATCACAGCAGTTTGGGGGACTGAGGCCAAGCCTGAGTTGGGTGGTTGAGAGCAGCCAGGACTACCTAGTGAGAAAAAAAAAGAGAGAGGAAGAGAAAGAAAGAAATCCATTCTCCTGCAAAACTTCTGTCCTCAGTTCTTCTCCCCTGATCCCCACATGTGAGGGTCCCCAAAGCTTGGCACCTTCCAGCCCCAACACCCCCCGCAGTGACTGCCCCTAATTTGGTGCGGGAGTTCCCCAGGCTCCCTGACCAAGTTCCTACTGGCTTTCCTCTCTGAGGTTAGAAATGTGCCATAGGCAGGCTGACCCTCTGACTCGCGAACAAGCACCTTCTGCCAAAAGGGCCAGGGACACATTCCTCTCCTGGAAAACATTCTTCCCGCAATTCCATTTTTCCTGGCTCTAAAGCCTGTCGCCCTGTGAAGACAGCATGCACAGTTGAGAATCTTTGTCCGATTCTGATGTTTTTGGAGACAGGGTCTGGCTCTGTGGCCCAGGCCAGGGCCCGGGGACACGATCATCATTCAATGCCTGCCTCAAAATCGTGGGCTCCAGCAATCCTCCCATCTCATGCTCCGGAGTTTCTAGGACCATGGGCACGTCCATCCCAGATCCCCTCTTTGGATGGGTGCAGACACAGGGTCTCCCTGTGTGGCTGGGGCTGGCCTTGGGCTCCTGGACTCCAGCCATTCTTAGCCTCCCAGAGTGCTGGGATTCCAGGTGTGGGCCACAGTGCCAAGCCTTCTGGTTTGTTTTTGATGAAGGATGAGGCTGTGTTCAGGGTCTCAGTCACATCATCCCAGCACTTCAGGAGGCCAAGGCCATCGGCCAGCCCCAGTTCATGGGATGAGATGTGTCTGGGCAACTCAGAGAGACCTCGTCTTTACACTTCGTTCCAAATCAGCTGGGTGGTGGTGCGTGCCTGTCATTCTGGCTCCTCAGAAGGCTGGAGAAAGGTTTGCTGGAGACCGGCAGGCTGAAACTGTGGTGGGCAGGTGCAAGCCACCACCCTACATCCTGGGTGACGTAGTGACTCTCTGACTCAAAGAAAAAAGGAAAAAAGAAAAAAAGAGCATCCATTTATGTATGGAGTTGGCATGATCGTGAACAGACAGAGATCATTTGGGAAGGAGGCCCCAGGCTTGGGCCTAGATTTCCTGAAAGATGGTTGATTTGCAGACAATTGGGCTGTGGCTTTGGGAGGCCGAGGTGGTGGACCACTGGAGGCCAGGAGTTCTAGACCAGCCTGGGCCATGTGCGAGACCTCATCACTCTGGGAACACAAGCACGGGAGTTGCTCGTGGTAGCCCCGTCAGTCCCATCTACACAGGATGTGGGGGCCTTCATCCCAGGACGTTCCTTTGCATCACCCCCACTGACACAATGTGCAAGTCCAGGCCATGCACCTTGGATAATGGCCATCAGCCCCATGCCTGTGAGACCAAGGCAGGAGGCAGCCTGAGCCCAGGGGATGGAGATCAACCCAGGTGACGTGGAAAGACCATGTCTCAGTGAGAGGTCTCCACAATCAAGTCAGGCATGGTGGCCCCCAGACTCCTAGCTGCTTGGGGTCCGAAGCGGGAGGAGCACTTGGGCCCTGAAGATCGAAGCCCCTGGACCCATGATTGTGGTGCCACACACCAGCGAGGCCATGGGAGACTCCAGCAGAAAAAATACACCTCGCACGTGTCAAGATGGGCGTCCATGGCTCCCCACAGAAAAGTCTGTATGGTTGGAGGACGATGGAGTGATTGGGAGAAGGAGCCCACCTCCCACCTGAAGGTGACAAACCAGGTGACTGGAACCTGGGCTGGCCATGTCATTACTGGCCCACTTTGATAACTCTTTGCCCAATGGTGCCCTAAATTGGGGCCTTCTCTTCCGTGAGCTCACACGTGTCTTTGCCAAGGGACATGAGTGTGGAGGGTGGAGGCAGGCCTTGAGGGAGGCATGGTCGAAAGCATGGGACAGACGTGCCTGGTGACCACCTTTGAGTTCAGTCCAGGCACCAGGGCTCATGGCCGTCAGCCCTGTACCCTGCCAGTCCGAGGTGGGAGGTTGCCTGAACCCAGGGGTTGGAGAACAGCCCAGGCATCCTGGACAGACCTCGTCTCGGTGATTGGTACCCAAAATTAAGCCAGGCGTGGTGATCCCTGATTCCCATCTGCTTGGCAGCCCAAGTGGGATGACCGCCTGAGTCACACAGGTCGAGGCCCTTGGATCCACCATCGTGCAGCAGTGCCCCGACTGGCCGAGGGAGACTCCTCTGACAAAAAGGACACCTACCACATGAGTCAGGTCGGGCATTTATGGCTTGCCAGGGAAAGGTCTGTTTAAGCAGGGGACCATGGATTGGTCAGGAGAGGAAAGTTCCCTCAACCCACCCAAAGATATCAGACCAGGTGACTGGAACCTGGGCTTGCTGTGGCATTTCCAAACTGCCTTGCTTGCTCTGTGCCCGACGGCCTCCCTTGCTCTGGGCCGTAAGTTCCGTGAGCTCGTATGCATCTTTTCCTTGGGGCAGGAGTGTGGAGGGTGGAGACAGGCCTTCTGGGGTGCATTGCCGAAGGCACGGGACGAACATGCCCGGTGGCCACCTTTGAAATCTCCTGCAAATGACAGACAGGAAAGTGCCTTTTCCTCTCCCATCACTAAAAATGACTCCTCCCGCATGGTGGCAGGGGTGGTGGTGTTGTTGGTGGTGATTATTATTACTTGGAGTCAGAATCCTGCTGTATTTTCCAGGCTGGAGTGCAAGGGCACGCTCATGGACACTGCAGACTCCACCTGCCATACTCAGCGGATCCTCCTGTTTTGGCCCCACCAGTGGCTGGATACACAGGTCTGCAGCACCATACCTGGCTAATCTTGGTATTTATTTTTGATAGCCGAGATGAGAGCTTTCCCTGTTTCCCAGGCTGGTTTTGAAACCACAGTCTCAGGACGTCCACTCGCCTGAGCTTCAGAACGGCCAGGATGCAGGTCTGAGTCCCTGAGCCTGGCCTGTGGTTGTGATGGTGGTGGTGGTTGATATTATTATTCTGAGTTAGAGTCCCACTCTACACCCAGGTCAGAGCTCTGGAGCCCGTACTTGGCCACCATTGCCTCCACCAGATGGGCTCCAGCAATCCTCCCACAACAGCCTCCTGAGTGGCCAGAATGACAGACCTCTGTCACCATGCTCAGCTGATTTTTTGACTTCTTGTAGAGAAGAGGACTCACCAAGGTGCCCGGGGTGGACTCGAACCCGAGGGCCCAGGCCATCCTTTCGCCTCGGCCTCCCAGAGTGCCAGGATGACAGGCATGAGCCCCTGCAAACAGCCTCCACATCCCTCTCAGATCCCCACAGCGAGGCCAACTCCATTCCAATGACCCGGGACCCTGTAGAGGGTGGGTGGAGTCGCCCACCAAGCTGTCCCTTGGAGGAGTGCATGGTGCAAGGGTGTGTCTCTGCCAGGGTTCCCACCCCTCTGCCAGCCTCACTACCCAGGGGCTCCTCCCAGGTGTTTCCTTGGGTAAAGAGAGGGTGTGATTCTCAAACCTTCGTGGGGGTGGGGACGGCCAGGTGACTCACGCCTGTCAAATCAGCAATCGAGGAGACCAAGATGGGATGATGACTGGAACTCAGGAGCTCGATAGTAGGCTGAAAACATAAGAAATTCACACCTTGAGCACAAGCAAAACCCAAAAATCCTTGGGTGATGGCAGACCTTGGTGGGAAGATCACCTCTGGCCCAGATTTCAAGACCAGGCAGGAAGACCAGGATGTTGACCAAATGGAAAGCCTGTGATCGCACATGTTTGGGAGGCCCAGGCCAATAGGAAGGTCTGAGTTGGGTGCTGTGCAAGCAGCCTGAGCAACATAGTGAGGAAAGAAAGGAAAGCAAGAACGAACTAAAGAATGAAATCTATTCTCCTACAAACCTTCTGCCCTCAGTCATTCTCCCTGTGCCCCACATGTGAGGGTCCCCAAATTTGGCACCGTCCACCCCCTACCCACACCAAAGACTGCACCCACTTTGTTGTGGGAGTTCCCTAGGATCCCTGGCTTTGGTCCTGCCAGTTCTCCTCTCCGAGGTGAGAAATGTGCCCCAGGCAGGCCAAAGATCCGACTTGGAAATGAAGACCTTCCACTCCAAAAGGACAGGAACACGTCCCTCACCACAGGACATTTCTTCCCCAGTCTCATTTTTCCTGAATCTAAACACAGTCACCCTGTGAACACACCATGTGCAGTTGAGAATCGTTTGCAGTGAATATTCTGACGTTTTTGGAGACAGGTCTGGCTCTGTAGACCAGGCTGGGGTCCAAGGACATGACCATCATTCTCAGCCAACTTCGAAATCACGAACTCCAGCGATCCAACTGCCTCAGCCTCTGGAGTGGCCAGGATGATGGGCACCTCCACCCCAAACCCCTAAATTGGATGGGTACGGAGATGGGTTCTCCCTGCATGGCCTGGGCTGGACTTGGGTTCCCGGGTTCCAGCCATCCTTCTCTGCCTTGGCCTCCCAGAGTGCTGGGATTCCAGGCGTGGGCCACTGCACCAGGCCTCCTGGTTCATTTTTGATGAAGGATCAAGGCCAGACTCGAGGGCACACCCTGTTATTTCAGAACTTCGGGAGGCCAAAGCCAGAGGACGGCCAGATCCCAGACTTGAGTAACTCAGTAAGACCTCATCTCTACCCTCCATCCCTAATGAGCCAGGCGTGTTGGTGTGTGCCTGTCATTCTGGCTACTTGGAAGGCTGGGGAAAGGCTCACTGGAGACTGGAGGGCTGAGAGAGTGCTGGCCACTAGTGAGCCACTGCCCTAAAGCCTGGGCGACAGACTCAAAGAAAATAAGGAAGGGAAATAAAGAAGAGCATTCACTTGTGTATGGATTTGGGATCGTCACAAACAGTGATACATCAAATGGAAAGAAGACCCTGCCTTGGTCCTAGAGTTCCCAAAAGATGGTGGATTGACTGACAATTGGTCTCTGGCTTTGGGAGTCTGAGGCTGGGGACTGCTGGAGACAGGGAGTTCGAGACCAGCATGGGTCACGTAGCAAGACTTCATCGCTCCCTGGAATGCAAACACTGGAGTTGCGTGTGGTAGCGCCTGTGGTCCCAGCTACACGAGAAGCTGTGACCTCAGTCCCAGGCATTGCTTTGCATTGCCCCTGTGGACAGAACGTGTAAGTCCAGGCTGGCCACTATGGCTCATGGCCATCAGCCCCATGCCCTAGGAGGCAGAGGTAGGAGGTTGCTTGATCCCATGGGTCGGAGACCAACCTGGGTGACGTGGCCAGATTATGTCTTCGTGAGAGGTCCCCAAAATCGAGTCAGGAGTGGTGGCCCCCAGAGTGTTGGCTGCTCGGGACCTAAGCTGGGAGGACCACCTGAGCCCTGAAGGTCAAGGCCCTAGGAGCCACGATTGTGCCCCTGTGCCCCATACTGCCCGATGGAGACTCCAGTGACAAAAGACACCTCCCACTTGCGTCAAGATGGGCGCCCACGGCTCTTCAGGAA
>NW_007260761.1:9794-10850 GCF_000164805.1 Carlito syrichta
ATCCTCCCACCTCAGCCCACTGAGTGGCTGGAAACCCAGGCCTACACCACCAATCCCAATTAATCTTTTGGCTTATATTTCATGGCTGAGGTGAGGTCTCTCCCCATGTCCTGGGCTGGTGTCGAACCCACAGGTCCAGGCCATGCACTCGCCTGGGACTCCAAAATACCTGGATGCCAGGCTGAGCCCCTGAGCCTCACCTGTGGTTGTGATGATGCTGGTGGATGACATTATTATTCTAAGTCAGAGTTCTGCTCTGACTCTCAGGTCAGAGCGCATGGGACTGTTTATGGCCACCAAGGCCTCCACCTGCAGGGTTTCTGCAATCCTCCAGCCGCTGCCTCCAGTTTGGAAAGAAAGACAGGTGTGCAACACCACACTCGGCTCATTTTTTGGCTTCTTGTAGAGAGGTGGTCTTGCCTGGGTGCCTGGGGTGGTCACGGACCCGGGGGCCTCAGACCATTCTCTCACCTCCACCTACCAGAGAGCCAGGATGACAGGCATGAACCCCCACACCTGGCCTCCACACCCTTCTTGGGCCACCACCACGAGACCCGCTCCCTTCTGATGACCTGGGGCCTCAGAAAGGGCGGCTGGAGTCACCCACTGAGTCCTACCAGGGGGGAGCACCTGGGAAGGTGTGTGTCTCTATCAGGGTACCTACCCCTGTGCCCATCTTGTTCACCAGGTTGGACCGGCCCACTCCTCCCAGGGTCCACTTTGGGGAAAGGGAGGGTGGAACTCTCAAACCTTCAGGGACAACGGGAAAGGCTGGACAACTCATACCTGTCCCCCAGCACTTGTGGAAGATGAGACAGGATGATGACTGGAGCCAGGAACTTGAGACCAGACTGGACACCATAGCAAGCCCCTACATTGACCTGAAGCAAAATTCAGAAAACCTTGAGTGAGGGCAGGTCTTGGTGGGGGATCACCTCTGGCCCAGAGTTCAAGACCAGGCAGGAAAACCAGGATGACGACCAAATGGAAAGCCTGTGATCCCAGCAGTTAGTGTGGCCCAGGCCAAGGTGATGGCCTGAGTTTGGTGGTTTGAGA
>NW_007260762.1:0-8910 GCF_000164805.1 Carlito syrichta
GATTTATTTTTGATGGCGGAGATGAGGTCTCACCCTTTGTCCTGGGTGGCTGTTGAACCCACAGCCTCAGGTCGTCCACTTGCCTGGGCATCCAAAGGGCCGGAATCTCAGATTGATCCCCTGAGCCTGGCCTGTCCTTGTGGTTGTGGTGGCTGGTATTATTATTCTGAGTCAGAGTCCCTCTCTGTCATGCAGGCCACAGTTCAGAGCCCTGCTCTCAGCCACCTCAACCTCCACAGGCAGGACTCCAGCTATCCTTCTGCTGCGCCCTCCCTAGTGTACGAAATGACAGGTATGCACCACCACAATTGACTCATTTTTTGGTTTCTTGTAGAGATGAGATCTTGCCAAGGTGCCCCAGCTAGACTCAAACCCAGGGGCTCAAGTCATCCTCTCACCTCAGCTTCCCCGAGTGCATGGATGACAGAGGTGAGCCCCCACACCTGGCTTCCACAACCTTCTCGGGGTCCAAACGCGAGACCAGCTCCCTTCTGACAACCTGGGACCCCAAAGAAGGCATCGGTGGTCACTCTCTGAATCCCCCCATAGGAGCACCTGGTGCAGGGATGTGTCTCTGCTTGGATGCCCAGACCACCGCTGCCTGGTCTCCAGGGTAGACCTGATCGCTCCTCCTATGGGCTGCCTCAGGGAAACAGAGGGCGTGACTCTGAAACCTTTGTGGGGGCGTGGACATCCAGGTGACTCACGGCTGTCTCCTTGGCATTTGGGGAGGCTAAGATGGGAAGATGGCAGAGCCCGGGATCTTGAGACAAGTCTGAACACCATAGCAAGCCCCCACCTGGACCGCAAGCAAAACCCAGAAAACCTTGGGTGAGGACAGGCCTTGGCAGGAAGATTATCTCCAGCACGTAGTTCACGACCAGGCAGGAAGACCAGGATGTCAACCAAATGGAAAGCCTGTGGTCACCAGAGTTTGGGAGGACCAGGCCAAGAGAATGGCCTGAGTTGGGTGGTTTGAGATCAGCCTGGGCAACCTAGTGAGGAAAGAAAAGAAGGAGGAAAGAAAGAAAGAAAGAAGGAAAGAAAGAAAGAAAGAAAGAAAGAAAGAAAGAAAGAAAGAAAGAAAGAAAGAAATCCATTGTCCTGCAATCCTTCTGCCCTCAGTTCTTCCCCCTCCACCCTCACATGGGAGAGTCCACCAAGCTTGGCACCTTCTAGCCCCAGAGCCCCCCCAGTTCCTGTCCCCGCATTGGTGTGGGAATTCCCTAGGCTCCCTGGCCGGGTTCATGCCGTCTCTCCTCTCCAAGGTCAGAAATGTGCCCCTGACAATGCAACCCTCTGACTCGGCAATGAGGACATTCTGCCAAAAAAGGCCAGGGACACATCCATCACCTGCGGACATTTTTACTCCCCAATTCCATTTTTCCTGTCTCTAAAGTCAGTCGTCCTGTGAAAAAAACATGTGCAGTTGAGAATCTGTATGATTCTGATGTTTTTGGAGACAGGGTATGGCTCTGTGGCCCATGCTGGTGCCCAGGGACATGACCGTCATTCACCTGCAGCCTTGAAATCGAGGGCTCCATCTATCATTCTGGCTCAGGCTCCAGAGTGGCCATGACAACGGGTACCTTGACACCAGACCCACTGTTTGGATGGCTGCAGAGACAGGTCTCACTGTGTGCTCCTGGCTGGCCTTGGGTTCCTGGGTTCCTGCCATCCTCCCACCAAGGCTCCCAGAGATTTGGGATTCCAGATGTGGGCTGCCACGCCAGGCCTTCTGGTTCATTTTGGATGAAGGATCAAGGCCAGGCTCGCAGACTGAGCTTTGTTATCCCAGCACTTTGGTAGGCAAAGGCCAGCCATCGGCCTGAGCCCACTGACCAAGACCTTCCTCCACAACTCAGCGATACCTCAATTATACACTCCATCCCAAATGATTCGAGCATGGTGTCATGTGCCTGTCATTCCAGCTCCTAGAAAGGCCATAAAAAGGTTCACCATAGCCCGGCAGGCCAAGGCTGCGGTGCCTGAGAGCGAGGCACCGCCCTCCATCCTGGCTGATGGAGTGACACCACGACTCAATGAAGAAGAGGAAAAAAGGATAAAAAAGAAGACCCTCCATTTGTGTAAGGAGTTGGGATCATCGAGAGCAAACAGAGAACATTTGGGAAGAAGGCCTCAGATTGAGCCTAGAGTTCTGAAAGATATTGTATTGGCAGACAATCGGGCTGTGGCTTTGGGAGGCCGAAGTGGGGGACCACTAAAGTTTGGAGTTTCAAGGCCAGCCTGGGTGATGTAGTGAGACCTCATCGCTAACTGGAATGTAAACAGTGGAGTCACGCATGGTGGCACCCACGGTCCCGGCTTCATGGAATATAGTGACCTTGATCCCAGGGCATTTGTTTGTGTCACCCCCGCTGACAGTATGTGCGAGTCCAGGCCAGTCACTGTTGCTCACGGCTGTCAGCCCCACACACTGGGAGGTCGAGGCGGGAGTCTGAGTGAGCCCAGGGGTCAGAGACGAGACTGGGCAAAGTGTCCAGACCTAGTCTCAGTGAGAGTTCCCCAAAATCGAGTCTGACGTGGTGGTCCCCAGAGTCCCAGCTGTTCAGGGACTGAGATGGGAAGACAGCCTCAGCCCCCCAGGTTGAGGACCTGGGAGCCACGATCTTGCCACAGTGTCCCAGATGATCTGATGGAGAATCCGGTGATAAAAAAAGACGGCTCCCACATGCGCCATGATGGGCGTCCACAGCACCACAGGTAATGTCCGGGTTGATGGGGACTATGGGGAGATCAGGAGAGGAAGGGGCCCTCTCCCTGCCCGAAGGTGGCAGACAGGGTGATAGGAACCTGGGCTGCCCATGGCATTGCCAGACTGGCTTGAATGCTCTGTGACCAATGGCGGCCCTAGCTCAGAATTGTCTGTTCCGTGAGCTCACATGCCTCTTTGCCGTGCAACATGAGTGTGGACTGTGGAGGCAGGCCTTCTGAGGTGTGTGGCTGAAGGCATGGGATGGACACGCCTGGTGGCCTCCCATGAACGACAGGCTAGAAAGTGCCTTTTCCACTCCCATTCCTGAGGGTGTCTCCTCATGCTGGGTGGCAGGCATGATGGTGGTGGTGGTGGTGATTATTATTATTTGGAAGCGGAATCCCACTCTGTCTCCCAGGTCAGAGCACAGGGGCATGCTCAATGCCTCTGAGTACTCCACCTGCCGGGCTTAGATGATCCTCCCACCTGAGTGGCTGGTACCACAGGCCTGCACCACCATGACCAGCTAATATTTGGATTTATTTTTGATGGTGAAGTTGAGGTTTTGCTGCATGCCCCAGGTTGCTGTTGATCCCACCGCTTCAGGCCGTACACTTATTGGGCATCTGAAGTGCTGGGAGGACAGGCTGAGCACCTGAGCCCTGCCTGTGGTTGTGGTGGTGGTGCTGGTTGATATTATTATTCTGACTCAGAGTCCCACTCTGTCACCCAGGCTGGAGCACAGGGGCCCACTCTCAGCCACCATGGCCTCCACTGACTGGGCTTTTGTGATTCTCCTGCTATGGCCTCCCAAGTGTATGGAACGACAGTTGTGCATCACCACACTCGGCTCATATTTTTGGCTTTTTGTAGAGACGAGTTCTTGCCAAGGTGCCCGGGCTGGTCTCGAACATGGGCCTCAGGCCAACCTTTCACATCCGCCTCCCAGAGCATCAGGATGACAGGTGCAATCACCTGTGCCAGGCCTCCACATGCCTCTTGGGGGCCCACCACAAGGCCTGTTACCTTCTGACGACCTGGGAGCCAGGATGGGGTGCCAGGAGTCATCCTACGAGCCTTCTCCATGGGGAACGTCTGGTGGAGGGATGTTTACCCACCATTGCACCCACCGCTCTGCCCAATTGTACCCCAGAGTGGATCCATTTGCTCCTCCCAGCGTCACCTCGGGGAAAGTGAGGGTATGACTCTCACACCTTAGGGGCAGCAGGTACAGCCAGATGACTCATGTCTGTCTCCTTGGCACTCAGGGAGGCCGAGATGGGAAGATGGCCGCATCCTGGAATGTCGAGAGCATGCTGGATACAAGAGCAAGCAACCACCTCGACCCCAAGCAAAACCCAGAAAAACCTCAGTTGAGGGCAGGCCGCAGCAGGAGTTTTGCATCTGGCTGAGAGTTCACGACCAGACAGGAAGACCAGGATTTTGACCAAACAGAAAGCCTGTGATCTCAGCAGTTTGAGAGGCCAAGGTTGAGAGGATGGCCCGATTTGGGTTGTTTGAGAGCAGCCTGGGCAACCTAGTGAGGAAAGAAAGAAAGAAAGAAAGAAAGAAAGAAAGAAAGAAAGAAAGAAAGAAAGAAAGAAAGAAAGGAGGAAAGAAAGGAGGAAGGAAGAAAGGAAGTAAGGAAGGTGGAAAGAAAGAATGAATCTATTCTTCTTCAAACCTTCTGCACTCAGTCCTTCCCCCTCATCCTCCCACATGTGGGGGTCCTCCAATCTCGGAACCTTACATCCCAACACCCCCAATGCCTGTACCCAATCTGGGGCAGGACTTCTCGAGGATCCCTGGCTGGGTTCCTCTAAGCTCTCCTCTCCAAGGTAAGAAATATGCTCTAGACTGGCTGGCCCTCTGACTCAGCAAATAGGACTTTCAGCAAAGAAATGCTAGGAACACATCCCTCACCCAGGGAAATTACATCATCCCAGATTCATTTTTTCCAGGCTCTAAATCCAGTCACCATTTGAACATACCATGAGCAGTTGAGAATCTGTGTATGATTCTGATGTTTTTGGAGACAGGTTCGGGCTCTGTGGTTAAGGCCAGGGCCAGGGGACAGAAACATTGTTCTCCACCAGCTTCGAAATTGTGTTCATTGGCAATTTTTCTGCCTCAGCCTCCAGAGTAGTCAGGATGATGGACACCTTGACCACAGGCTCCTGTTTGAATAGGTGTACAGACAGTCTACCTTCATGGCCCGGGCTGGCCTTGAGCTCCTGGGCTCCAGCCATCCTCCAGTTTGGCCTCCCTGAGTGCTGGAATTCCAGGCATGGGCCGCCGTGCCTAGCCTTCTGGTTCTTTTTCAATGAAAGATGAGGTCCTATTTGGGGGCTCAACCTCGTCATCCCAGTGCTTTGGGAGGACAAACCAGTGGCCGGCCTGAGCACATGGTTCTGAGACTCCTGAGAACCTCTGTGGGACCTTGCCTCTAGCCTCTGTCCCTAGTGAGCTGGGCGTGTTGGTGCAGGCCTATCATTCTGCCTTCTTGGAAGGTTTGGGTGGGAAGGCTAGCTGGAGCCCAGCAGGCCGAGGTTGTGCTGGCCGGGAGTGAGCCACCACCCTTTTTTAGTGAGACACAGACTAAAAAAAAATAAAAGGAAAGATAAGAAGATCATCCATTTATGTATGGATTTGGGATCATCATGAGTAGACAGAGATCATTCGGTAAAAAGGTCCTAGGCTTCGGATTAGAGTTCCTGAAAGACAGTGGATGGGCAGACAATTGGGCCGTGGTTTCAGGTGTCTGAGTCAGGGGACCGCTGGAGACTAGGAGTTCAAGTGCAGCCTTGGCAACGTAGTGAGATCACGTCACTCCCTGGAACACAAACACTGGAGTTGCACGTGGTGGTGCCCACCAACCTGGCTAGAGGGGATGCGGTGGCCTCCATCCCAGGGCATTACTTTGTGTCATGACTGGTGAAAGAACATTGGATTCCAGGCAGGGCACCATGGCTCACGGCAGTCAGCCCCATGCCTTGGATGCTGAGGTGGGCAACTGCCTGAGACCAGGTGTCAGTAACAGTCCAGGTGATGTGGCCAGATCTCATTTCGAGAGAGGTCCATAAATTCGAGACAGGTGTGGTGGCCTCCAGAGTCCCAGTGGCTTGGGGAATGAGGCTGGAGGATCAACTGAGCCCTGCAGGTTCAATCACTGGGAGCCACGATTGTGCTGCTGCACCCCAGCCCAGCCAACAGAGACTTCATCAACAGAAAAGATGGCTCCCATGTGTGTCAGTATGGGAGACCATGGCTCCTCAGGAAAAGGTCTATGTGGGCAGGAGACAATGGAGTGATTGGGATAGGAAGTGGCCCACAACCCTGCCCAAAGGCGGAAGACATGGTGACTGGAACCTGGACTGGCCACAGCATTGCCAGACCCTGCTGCTCACTCTGTTTCTGACCACAGCCCTAGCTCGGGGTCATCTGTTTCATGAGTTCACACATGTCTTTGCTGTGGGTCCTGAGTGTGGAGGGTGTAGGCAGGCCTTCTGGGGAGTGTGGCTGAGCCCAGTGGTCAACTTTGAACCCTCCCACAATGTCAGGCTGGAAAGTGCCTTTTCCTCTCCCATTCTTGAGGGTGACCCCTCACACTGGGTGGCAGGAGTGGTGGTGGTAGGGGTGGTGGTGATTATTATTATTTGGATACAGAATCCCACTCTGACACCCAGACCAGAGCACAGGAGCTTCTCACAGCCACCATGGACTCCACCTGCCAGGCCCAGGATATCCTCCCACCTTGGCCCCCCAAGTGGCTGGAACCACAGTCCTGCACCAGTATGCCTGGCTAATTTTTGGATTTATTTTTGATGGCCGACATGAGGTCTCACCCCATGTCCCAGGCTGGTGTTGAACCAGCAGTCTTAGGCCGTCCACATGCCTGGAGCTCCGAAGGGCCAGGATGCTAGGCTGAGTCCCTGAGCCTGGCCAGTGGTTGTGGTGGTGGTGGAGGTTGTTAGGTTTATTCTGATTCGGAGTCCCACTCTGCCATCCAGGCCAGAATTCAGCGGCCCACTCTCATTCTCCGCGACCTCCACCTGATGGGCTCCAGCAATAATTATGCTGCACCCTCCCAAGTGGATGAAATGATGGCACACACCACCATGTTCAGCTAATATTTTTACTTCTTGTAGAGACAAAATATCGCCAAGGTGTCTGAGCTGGTCTCGAACCTGGGGTCTCATGACATCCTCTTGTCTCAGCCTCCCAGGTTGCTTGGAAGACAGGCATGAGCCCCAGCACCCAGCCACCAAACACCTCTCAGGGCACCATCGTGAGTCCCACTCCGTTCCGATGACCTGCAGTAGGGAGCCAACCTCAGAGGCCTTCACATTGACAGGTTCCAGAAGGCCAAAAACCCCAGGTTGCAGGGCAACTCTGGGCAGCGATTGGCCCTGCTTCCACTACTCATCTTGTTATGTTAACCCTTGGTATCTGGAGAGTTGGGAGATAAAACATTAGTAGTCCCATAAAAGAATTTATTAGTAGAAAAAAGCAATTAGTGAAATGGAAATTTTTCTTCTGAGATATGACCCTCCAGTTGAGTTTCTCTGTCCCCACCCTTTTGGTGCTTGAAATCGCAACAATGATTAAAACTGTGTGTGGCACTCTCCTACCCCTGGGAGCCTGGAGTTGAATGTGCATAAGTGCTCTCTTTGTCCCTGTCATGGTACAATAGAAGCAAGTTATAAACATCATGTTTGGCATCATAATAGGCTTATTACTTTTAGTTTTTTAAGTTGGTTTATAAATAGAGAACTTTGGGGATGTTGTTTTTGTTTTGCTAATTGTGAAGTGTTATATAGGTATTTTTAACATAACGAAAAATGTTGTTGTGATGATTACGAGTGTTTTAATTTTAGGTGCATCAATTTATGCAAGAAAACAGATAGATGGCCCTATAATTTGCAGTATACACAAACTTTTTGCATTTTAGAAAAGATGATTAACATGGAAAGGTTGAAATACTAGAAAAGGCTTTATAATTGTATTTAGAAAAAATAAAATGTTAGGAAAACGTAAGTGGGGCATTAAGTTGTTAAAAGTTTAGATGGTTAGGGTTAATAGTTACAGAAAACACGTTGTGAAAAATTGCATGCTTTAAAGATTCTATTAGTGGATACATTGTCACAAATTTGAGGGAAGACAGTATTTCATTGCCGTTAGAACAATGATCAAAACAAAATGAATGTGTCTGAGTTTGAAGGCCAAACTATATGTAACTTAAAGTATAAAAAGAACTTGAAAAGAAAAATAAATGAGCAAGTGTCCTGCATAACATCAGAGTCAGTGTCGAAGTTTTCTCCAATGCCGATGCCATTCCTCCTGCAGGAAACCCTGACCTGCTGGTGCTGGACTCTGGCAAGTGGTGCCTGAACAGGGACCTGAAAGTTAAGCCTTGCTTTAATTTGAACGGATAAAACCTTGCCAAGCATGCTGCAGACCCCTCAGTAGAGCAAAGCTAGGAAGTGTAAGCAGTTTTAGAGTTGTGATATGAGCATGGGTCAGAGTGAATTTAAAGAAAAAAAATTGTTCATAAGTATTTTGTCACATATGCTTGCTAAAAGAGGAATTAAAGTTTCCTCAACACAATTATCTTGTTTTCTCCATTTTGTGCAAAAACAGTGTCCCTGGTTCCCTGAAGAAAGCATCATTAATTTAGAAACATGGAAAAGGTTGGGGAAATTTTTAAAGTTTATTATACTCTTCATGGTCCAGAACGAGTGCCTGTAAATACTTTCCCATTATGATATAATTAGAGATATCTTCGATCCACAACAGGAGATTGATAAAATGACCATTAGAGTAAAAGTGGAACCAGGTGAAAGAACTCCCTTAATAATCCCTGTTCCTTCCCAGGAAATGTTAGCCACTGCCCCTGTTGATGATGATCCTCGACCCCCTGAGGATCAGGAAAGCTTAAAAGTAGACGCAGCTAGGTATCATGAAGAAAAATATTCAGATAATTTAAATTTGCATGTTGGTGCCAAAAGACCTCTGGTAAGAGGCGCTGGGGGGCAGTGATTGTGATTTGTAACTATCTTGAATTAAGAGGAGAAAATTGTATTTCTCTACTGATACCTGTTATATAAAAGGGCTGTTTTCTCATATTTTAAAATGGCACCATTCCTGTTAATAAGGCAACTATTCTTGATTTACTTATCCAATTACAGCAACTA